>NW_027457247.1:72500-150888 GCF_040206685.1 Ascaphus truei | reverse complement strand
ACACACACAGACACACACAAACACACACACACACAAATAGCCCCGATCCACGCTTGCAAAATGATGCAGGACACCCTGCGCTCAGGCTTGGAGAGTTGGTGATGTCACCGCTCTCAGCGGCAGCGTGGACGCAGCCTAATTTTGCAAGCGCGAGCTGTTGAAATATGTAAGTATTTATAGACATATTTGGATTTATATTGTATACCGTTTAATAAAGGTTTTTTTTTTTTCATGTGATTTTGATTACGTCAGGCAGGGGGGGCCCGAGAAATTTTATGGATGAAAAGTGGGGCTCGGCATAAAAAGTTTGCTCACCCCTGCACTAAGCTGCGCTTTCAGCTCATAGACCTCACATTATAAACGTGTAATTATAGTCTCACCTTAATGTAGTGTAAAAGAAAATGATGTACAGATTTGGTCGCATCTATTAACGCAGGTTGACGGTGGCAGAACGTTAACGCAGCTCTATTTAAACAAATGGCACAGCGCTATATTTCTTAAATGGGTGCAATTTATTGCATTATTTGTGTAATCTTATCAGGTGGTACAGGCATACCCCGCATTCACGTACACAATGGGACCGGAGCATGTATGTAAAGTGAAAATGTACTTAAAGTGAAGCACTCCCTTTTTCCCACTTATCGATGCATGTACTGTACTGCAATCCTCATATACGCGCATAACTGATGTAAATAACGCATGTGTAACAGGCTCTATAGTCTCCCCGCTTGCGCACAGCTTTGGTACAGGTAGGGAGCCGGTATTGCTGTTCAGGACGTGCTGACAGGCGCATGCGCGAGCTGCCGTTTGCCTATTGGGTGATATGTCCTTACTCGCGAGTGTACTTAAAGTGAGTGTCCTTAAACCGGGGTATGCCTGTAAATCCTAAAGTTGATGTCCCTGGGGCAGCTGAGGGATTTTCACCCATTCAGTCCTGGAGGGTCCTGCGCCCCCCTCCTGCATTTCCTAATCATGTGTTCGCTCCTTAGGCCTCGGATATTTTATTTATTTATAAAATGTTTTACCAGGAAGGAAGCAATACTTGAAAATGAGGTAACTCTCAATGTATGTCCTGGGCACAGAGTTATGATGACAGATTCCAGTACAGAGTAGGTTGAAGCAACGCACAGCAAAGAGGGGGTGACAGCAGGTCTGGCAAAAATCTTCTTTATTATGGAAGCATTAAAATGTGGAAGGCTGCAACCTTCTACGCGTTTCGTGCAATGAAAGTTGCACTTTATCAAGAAGTCAGTTTGAACATGGTATGACACACTATATATAGGGACAGTCTGCCGTTTTGGCGCCAAAAAAACACTCTGGAATTTGCATAAAGGTTTAATTAATACACAGCTGCGCCAGCGCTATGCAAGAAGCGACTAATTACCTGTTCAGCCCCTTGAGACATCCGCTTGCCAAACACTCCTGCTATGTGGAACGCACAGCAGGGCAATGGAGGGCGAAATCTCGAGAGATGCGTTCCAGGGTGGTCCCGACTGCTCGCGCATGCGCAGTATGCCCTAAAAAATTAAAAAGAAATCCCGATCCCCTTAAAGGGAACAGCTACTATCCTGTAAATGCGCGCATGCGCATGAGCGGCTCTGTGTGTGTATATATACTGCAAAAACGGCAGAATATTGGTGTAAACAACCACCACAGGAGAGACAGTGATGGTAATGCCCCATAACCTATGGAGACACCCATAACCTGTACCAAACTGATGGGGGAAGAAATACACCAACTGTGAGGCACATAAAGGGATCTAAATTGTATGAAACTTATTAGGCAGACTGTACCCCATACATACAAAATTTATGATAATTGTCAAATTAAAAGATTAAAGAGTTATGATGACAGATACATGGTTACAAATCCATAGTTACATTAGGTGAACATGGTATACATTATATACAAGACATTGCATGCACAGTTAGAGATAATATATATTATAGGCGCATGTAACCGTTACAGACCAGATTAAAATGTGAGACAGCCTTAGTTTTGAAAGCACTTAGACTGGTGGCATCTGCAAGAGTCTCTGGTAGGTTGTTCCAGTTTTGGGGTGCACGGTAAGGCCGTGATTATACCCAAAGCTGCGGAGCGCAGAACGTTGTGCGCCACCAAAACAAATAAAAGATTTCCTATGAGCGCACACTAAGAATGGGTGACCAACGAGGCGGCCAAGTGCTCAAATTTTCGAACAGATCCAAGAATTTTATTTTCTGGAGCGATGGCCGCGTCATGTGAGCGGTTCAGCCAATGAGAGTGAACCACTCACGTGACATCATGGCCTCGCCTCCCGATGCCTCCTGCCTGCAGTGCAAGTTTCGGGCAGCGCATCGCACTGAGGTAGCGCGCGTGTCCCGCCGCCGGTGGTATAATGAAGGCCTATGAGGAGGAGCGTCCGGATACTTTGTTGAACCTTAGGACCATGAGCAGTCTGTTGGAGTCTGATCTCAGATGATAAGTGCTGCACGTGGTAGGGGTGAGGAGCTTGTTCAGGTAGCTGGGTAGCTTGCCCAGAAAGTATTTGAAGGCAAGACAGGAAAGATGAACTTTGCGCCTAGACTCTAGTGATGACCAATCTAGTTCTTTGAGCATTTCGCAGTGATGTGTGTTGTCATTGCATTGGAGGACAAAGCGACATATTGAATTGTAGAGGGTATCAAGGTTGCTAAGGTGGGTTTGGGGTGCTGTGCCATATACTACAGTATGTCCCCATAGTCGATAATTGGCATTGGCTTCTGCTTTGTGATATAGTGCGTGTGCGACAGAGCACATGGCGTTGTGCGCGCCTGTCGCCTGAGCGATCTGTGGATTTTAGATCGCTCGTGACGGGGAGACGTGGCCGTGACGTCACTAGGCCTTCCCTAATGTCTCTCACGGGAGACCAGGAGATTTGACACTTATTTGTACCGGGATCATTCGCTAGGCAAACAAGGTGGTAAGAACAAAATGCAGTTTATTCGGGTAAACCTGCGTACAACACAATGAATACACAAAATACAGCTAAAAGCACACTTACTGGGGGTGAAATCTAGGCTCTACTAGGTGCAGGGTGTATGCTTCGGTACGCTTAACCTGACCGGGATATACACCCGGGCTTTCTGGTCCTCTTTTTGGCTTCAGTTCCTAGCCGCGACCGCTACGTTCCAAATGAGAACTTGAACTTCACGTCTGACTTAGTCTCTGCAGGGCAGACTTTTCCTAGCTTCAAAACGAAGCCGGTTGCTCTGGTATTCGTGACAGCAACTTTGAAAAGTCCGCCCTAGCTTCATCGACACAAGTCACTAGATCGTCTGGTTCTCTGACTGGGGTTTTGTCCTTACATACCCTCCACTGTTCTATGTTCAGCATGGAGGAAGGAGCGACCAATTGGAGCATGGGAAACCCTGCCGCCAACCGATAAGAATAGGGGCTCGTCCTTTGACTGACGCCAGAGGAGGGGACGGGCTAAGCCGGCTCGGGATGACCCGTGGGCGGGACATACAAATTGACCAATGGGAAAACGCGCCGACATTTTGCTGCTTCCCCTAGTCAACCCCTTGTCACCTACTGGGCAGACTCCACTGAGTCTGGCAGATCAGAGTGTCCTCCCCGCAGGGGGTCTCTGTTCTCCGGACCCAGTACTAAGCCCTGCCCTGGCCACTTCACACCCCGACACCTCTCAACATCCCTTCTCCTCTCCGATGTCTATGCAGACTTCCCGGCACCTATATGGATGCCTGAGCTGGCTGAATAGACATTTATAGTAAAAGCACAAATGAAATAAAACATACTCTAATACATAGGATAACTTGGGCAGACTCATAGCTGTAAGGGAAATAGGACTGGGATATCTGGGCTTGAAAATCAGGAGTCACTGGGCAGCCCTGGTGTAATTCAACCCACGTACTGGCAAATCATGCCTGCACGCCAGGGAGAATTAGGAGACTACTGATATCTTTGCCCCCCCCAAACTCCTGCAAACAACATGATTGCATTTCTACCCAAATATCTCACCTAAAACTTACATATAGAACGTTTCATGAGTCTTAGGCTCAGGGAACATGAAAAGTGGAAACGAAGCAAAGGGAAAAAGCAGGCACTAATACTCCGGAAAGTAAAAAAAGGTTGAATGAAATCCAGGAGAGCGTGTGCCCATAAAGACTATTTTAATGGAAACCACAAAAAAAATACAGCTGCATTACGGGGGACACAAACCCCCACCAACGCGGCTCGAAACGCGTTGGTGGGGGTCTGTATACCCCGTAATGTAGCTGTATTTTTTTTGTGGTTTCCATTAAAATAGTCTTTTTTTATGGGCACACGCTCTCCTGGATTTCATTCAACCTTTTTTTACTTTCCGGAGTATTCGTGCCTGCTTTTTCCTTTTGCTTCGTGTCAAATCATCCAGAAAAAACGGAAGCACGCCCCCTACTGTGAAAGAAGGAAACTGCACAGCCAAAAGGACATTACCAACTCTAACTGTGAGTTATTTTATCACAAGCACATTCTCCATTCTGACATTATATGCTGGGACACTTTATTGTGTGGCCCCTTACTACAGTGCTCGTGGGGGCCCTAGCCCACTAGTCAGATTACAATGGAGCAGTGATTAATACATGATTGTTCTGTGTCCTATGGATTGGCTATCCCTTATCCATTATCCAGGGGCTTTTCATTTCAGGAATCATTATATACATTTATTGAACTTTACAATTTTTGTACTACATATTTTGAGGCTTTTTTTCAGAGCACCACACATTTTTTCCATTTTTCTATGAAAAGTGGAAAGACATGGGACACTTTAACTTTCACATGTTATAATGCCTGGCCCCTGGCTTATGGTGCCAGGTAGCTGCCAGGGGCCCACCGTTCCAGTGGTAACCTTTATTGTATAGCCTGGTTACCCCCTTTATCGTATAGCCTGGCACCCCCTTTGGAGGGAAGTATTATGGGAAATGGGGGGGTCCCAGAGTTGAAATGAATGCGGTTCAGCTTGGGGAGACCCTCTGCTTCAATCCTGTTTTAAAAAAAAAATTTTTTTATAAAAAGTGTGTGACTTGCTCCTTCAGAATACTGATTTTCATGTTCGGTTAAAGCCTTACTTCACAAATGTAGTAAAGTGCTTTAAAACATTTTTTTTATATTGCATTGAGTAATGGAAACCCAGGACAGTGTTGGTGCTAGCTAGATCTAAACACTCCAGACATGTACCAATCTTTAAACCCTTGGGTATTTAATGTTGGTACAGATAAGAAGCATGGCTTACTCCAACCCGTTTACCCTGTGGTCAAAATATTAGTACAGCTCAACCCCGTTATAGCGCAATCTGCTATAGCGCGAATCCGCTTTTAATGCTGTCTGAGCGTGGCTCCCGATTTAAAAACATCTCCAAGGTTTTATTTTTATATAATATTCAATGCATTATTGCTAACAGACACACGCTGATACACATATATACACACACCCCTACACCATGCGGGAATTGAACCCATGATCTTTCATATGCTGGTGCAATTCTCTAGCTGCTACACCACAGTGTTGGTGTGATGAATCTGACTCTATAAACAAATGTAACATCTACTGCACAGTGCAGTCCATGGGTGATCAGGGTTCAATTCCCGCATGTGTATTATATAAAATGTATTCACTGTTGGGCTGTCATTGATCAGAGAAGGATCATGTGACCCCTCCTGCGCTCAAGTCAGTCAAATTGAAAGCTTGGGAGAGCGTATGTAAGCGCCTCGGAGCCTGATGAAGTGGAGAGAGCTGCAGATGCCGGGTAAGTCCTCGCAGAACCGTTCTTCCTGATTGCGCCGACCATTTCGCGATCCTGGTTATAACGTGCTCATTATGTGGACCAAGAGCACCGCGTTATAACGGGATTCAGCTGTATTAAGGGTTTCATATTTTTTTTTTTACGTTTACAAACCTACTTTACATCCCTATCATTAAAAAAAAAATATATATATACACACACACACACACACACACACACACACACACACACACACACACACACACACACACACACACACACACACACAGTTAGGTCCGGAAATAATTGGACACTGACAGAATTTTCATAATTTTGGCTCTGTACGCCGCCACAATGGATTTAAAATGAAACAACTGAGATGCAATAGAAGTGTAGACTTTCAGCTTTAATTCAAGGGGTTGAACAAAAATATCGTATGAAACGTTTAGGAATTGCAACCATTTTCATACACAGTCCCCTTATTTCAGGGGCTCAAATGTAATTGGACAAATTAACACAATCTTAAATAAAATGTTCATTTTTAATACTTTGTCGAGAATCCTTTGCAGGCAATGACTGAAGTCTGGAACGCATGGACATCACCAAACGCTGGGTTTCCTCCTTTGTGATGCTTTGCCAGGCCTTTACTGCAGCTGTCTTCAGTTGTTGTTTGTTCGTGAGTCTTTCTGCGTTAAGTTTTCTCTTCAGCAAGTGAAATGCATGCTCGATCGGGTTGAGATCAAGTGATTAACTCGGCCATTGCAGAATATTTCACTTCTTCTTTGCCTTAAAAACATCCTGGGTTTCTTTCGCAGTATGTTTTGGGTCATTGTCCATCTGTAAAGTGAAGCGCCGTCCAATCAACTTCACTGAATTTGGCTGAATCTGAGCAGACAATATATCCCTATACACTTCAGAATTCATCCGGCTGCTTCTGTCTTCGTTCACATCATCAAAAAACACTAGTGACCCAGTGCCATTGTAAACCATGCATGCCCATGCCATCACTGCCTCCACCGTGTTTTACAGATGATGTGGTACACAGCAACTCTCTTTTTTAGATGTCCTCATTACACATACTAATGGGGAGTTACATACTGATCTTTTTAGAAAGGATACAGACAGAAATGCCATTTTAAGGGCAGATAGCTATCATCCTCCTTCTCTTATTGATGCATTACCTTTTTCACAGAAAGTCCGGGTCTGCAAAATCACGAGCAGGAATGATAATATTGAACCAGCTATTGGAGAACTACGTAGTAGATTCCTGGCTAGGGGATATCCTCCTGCTGTGTTAGACCGGGCACTGGATAAAGAGGTAAGTGCTACCAAAAATAAGAAGGAGGACAGGCTTATATTTACCACTACGTACAGTCATAAGCGAAGCAGAGGAAAAGACCTCCCAGCCCGACGCTACAAGCCTGGTAGACAGCATGTATCACGCGCAGGCTGTATTAACCCTTCAGCACATCGGAGACCAACCATATAGGAATAAGCACTGTAGCTGTGATGAATCCTTGATCACATTGAACGGGAAAACACTGGACACGATGGGCCCTTGGTCCCCCTAAGGATTAATTTTGCTGGGGGTTAATACAGCCTGCGCGTGATACACGCTGTCTACCAGGCTTGTAGCGTCGGGCTGGGAGGTCTTTTCCTCTGCTTCGCATATTGCTGGTTTGGCCACGGCTGCTCAGCCTGGAATTAAGACTTTCATTATTGACATTATAAGAAGAGGCTTATACCCCGTGAATATGTATGTAATCACTTCATTGGTGATTTGAGAACTGGAGTGCTATCGTTATTTTTTTTTCTAACCATTTATTTATTTATTTTTTGTGGCATCTATTTATTCACATTTTTTCTTTCTGTGGAACATTTTTTTTTATTTCTCTGGAGTGAGTATTCGTGCTTTACCTATCCTGTGTGTTTTTTATTATGGAAGATTATGTAGAAGTGGAGGATGAGGAAGGGGTTACTGATACCTATGCCTTTAACTGTGGAGACACTCACCGTCAGAGGAGGGCAGAGTCAGTTTTTGATGAAGGTGCTAATTTCATCTGTGAAGAGCCTGCTGACTTAATTACTCACTTCCTTAAATTGGAAAAACTGTTATCACAGGACATTAGGTATTGGTGGGACATTACCACTCTTGAGAACTATGCTAGAGTTAAAAGGATTCCGAGAGGCTTACGCTTGAAACAGGTACCGTCCTTTGGCTTTATTAATAAAGATTTTGAGAATGACTGGAAAGCCATATTAGATCATTGCTCATTAAAGCTAATCAAATTGATCATTAAGTATAAGCTAAATTAAAAAAAAGAAAGTGAGAGCCAATGTGAAAGTCCTACAGGATAAATTGAAAGGTTGCAGAAAAATGGAGAATTTTATTAAATATGACCAAACACTTTTAAGCAACGTGGGTGCTATGGAAAAGTCTCTAATGATTAAGAAACAACAAAAGTTTGATAGGGACAAGATAGACTATGAGAAGCAGCAAGTTTATATATGGCAACGCTACACTACAAACGCACAAAAGCCACAACCAAAATCTGGTTCTAAATATCAGAATAATAAAAAACAAGGTGACTCCAAGAACCCGAATAAATCCATCCTAAAACGCCATGGAGACGCTTCCAGTTTTGAGTCAGATGGTTCTGACTATGAGAGTCGTTCACTAGGCGTTTCCTTTTGTGATGATGATGATGATAATTGGCGAGTTAGATCTACCTCCCCTGAAACCGACTCTTCACAAAAATCTGTTATGATGCCCTCTCGGAAAGAAGGTAAACCTTCATACTCCTTGTTTCAAAAGGAGTCAAAAAACGAAAGAGGACAAGGAGATCATCAAAGAAGAGGAGGGGGGAGGGGGATCCGGGGGATCGAGCAAAAGAAAGAAATATGCATAGGAGAAGTTGTGGATAATGTTATCAACATTTCACATAAGACTCTTACAGATGACCAGATTGCGGTTCTAAATAGAGGTTTAAATTTTGCCCCATACCAAGATTTTAATTTATTCAATACCATCATTGATCTCCAAAAATTCATTCGCAAATTGTCTCTTAAAAAATATTTTAATAGAAAAGGGACAACAGAGGTTCCACTATATTCCACTGATAGAGGTCTAGCTGAGAATGTTGATGGTATTGATGTTTCAATGGAGAATTTGGATTTGCATTCATTTCGTGAACAATGTGCTTTATCAGATCTTAGAGATCTTTATGATGAACAAAATCAGGATTTGGAGCCTGAGATCCCTTCCTCATTCAGCTTCTTTGGGCAATTACACTCAGGTCTTAAGAAGAAATCAACCTTTTATTAAGACCTTTGAGAAGCTGGTTGAGAGGGATCTCAGGTTATTGGCTAGGGGTATTGTACCCCGGGGGATTCCCTCTTTAAATAAAACGAATCTGTCAGATATTGACTTCCAGGAGATGATTGCCCTCAGGGAAGATAGGTCTATTACAATCAAAAAGGCTGATAAGGGAGGGGCCATTGTGGTGCTCTCTTCTTCAGATTATCAGGCAGAGGCACTTAGATTACTTGAGGATGTTGAATCTTATACAAAATTGACATATGATCCCACATGTGAGTTTTTACACCTTTTGAAAGAGATTCTTGAAGAAGGAAAGGCCCTATTTGTACTTAACACAAAGGAATATGAGTTTCTCTACAATGCCTCACCTATTGGGCCCATCTTCCACCATCTCCCAAAGATCCATAAGTCACTGGTCCGCCCTCCTGGGCGGCCCATTGTGGCCAGTATTGGATCTTTGGGAGATGGGTTATCACGCTACATTGATGGTTTTTTACAGCCACTGGTAAAAAATTTGCCTTCTTTTCTGAGAGATTCTATGGATCTTTTATCCGCTATAAAAAATGTTATGATAGAAAAAATTAAACTAAACATATACTAAGCGCTTAACCTATTAGCCTAACTTAACAATACACGATAATGATGGATAAGTGCTCTAAATGTTGGAATTCCCTTACAAAGATACAACAATAAACTAGTGAATTCTACAGACTAATATACAAACTGAGAAGACGGCTGCCTAAGTATTGAAAAACCACAAACCTATCCACAAGGTAAGTACAACAATAGCTTAAAAACAAAAATAAAACAAACAATGAAAGAAAACAGAAATAGTCCTTGGCGCACTATCTGGTATATAAACCTGCAGAAAAATGAAGTCCAAAGATCTTGGTAGTGAGGATTGTTGGTCCGGAATCAAATCGTACTCAAAGTCCTCTGAGGTGGTGGAATCAGATTTGTGCGAATGATGCTTTAATGCATGCCAGACCAATATGATTGGGTTCAAAGCTGGATCTTAATGAATGTTGCAGATGTGTTTTGGGGTCAATGTCTTGGAAGGACTGGTGACCACTCCAGATGTGAAGTATTCAGAAATGTTACGTTCTTCCCTCTGAGCAATAATGACCTTCTGTATGTAGACTCTCTAATATGAGGAAAAAGCCTTAATGGACTGGTCATGCACAGCTGCATCTAAAGACTTAGTAAACAATTATTTGGAAATCTGACTCCTCCTCCCTGTCAGACTTCCAAATAATTGTTTACTAAGTCTTTAGATGCAGCTGTGCATGACCAGTCCATTAAGGCTTTTTCCTCATATTAGAGAGTCTACTTACAGAAGGTCATTATTGCTCAGAGGGAAGAACGTAACATTTCTGAATACTTCACATCTGGAGTGGTCACCAGTCCTTCCAAGACATTGACCCCAAAACACATCTGCAACATTCATTAAGATCCAGCTTTGAACCCAATCATATTGGTCTGGCATGCATTAAAGCATCATTCGCACAAATCTGATTCCACCACCTCAGAGGACTTTGAGTACGATTGGATTCCGGACCAACAATCCTCACTACCAAGATCTTTGGACTTCATTTTTCTGTCAGGTTTATATACCAGATAGTGCGCCAAGGACTATTTCTGTTTTCTTTCATTGTTTGTTTTATTTTTGTTTTTAAGCTATAAAAAATGTTAGTTGGAAAAAGACTTTTAGATGGGTGACATTGGACGTGATGTCACTTTACTCAATCATAGATCACGAGCAAGGGATTCGAGCAGTGTAATTTTTTCTTGATGCTTCTACATTGTCCATTTCATTACGTGCCTTTCTTTTGGATTCTATTATGTTTCTGCTCACCCATAATTATTTTTCTTTTGATGCACAATTTTATATTCAGACACGGGGTACTGCTATGGGGATGTCATTTGCCCCTCTTATGCTAATTTGTTTATGGGTCTTTGGGAATCCACACACATTTTCGGTGCTGATAATTCTTTTCGTCATCAGATTATTTTCTATAAACGGTATATTGACGATTTGATTATGATTTGGGATGGGGATTTATTATCACTGCATGCCTTTATTCATACACTTAATACTAATTCTTTAAATCTTAAATTTACTTATGAAGAACACATGAATCACATCAATTATTTAGACATTACTTTATTTATTGACACGACAGGCACTATTCAAACGGACATTTTTAGAAAGCCTCATTCACGTAATACTTTATTGGAAGCAGACAGCAGTCATTCTAAATCATTCATTCGAAGTATACCCAAGGCTGAATTCCTTCGACTAAGACGGCTTTGTTCAAATGACGATTTATTTGAGCATCAAGCAGAGGAATTAAAAACTCGATTTGCTCAAAGAAAATATAATCACACTGATATTGAAGCAGCATATCTGTGTGTCAAATCTACAAACAGGATCGATTTGTTATCGAACTCGTCTGTGAAGTTCAAGAAGAAACATGAATTGGATCGAGTGACGTCTGCTCTATTTGTCACCCAGTTTAGTCGCCAGGCTGAACAGATTCGTTCTATCATTTATAAACATTGGGGGACCCTCACTCTTGATAAGGACCTACATAGTTCAGTTAACCAGGGTCCAGCCATTACTTTTAGGAAATCCAAATCCTTATCTGACTATCTTTCTCCAAGATTGTTTGACTCTAAGAAGTCTAACAAATCTGTTAAAATAAAAGGGTTTTTTTAAATGTGGAAAATGTTGCGTTTGCTGCTATGCGAAACCAATTAAGTCTATTAAGACTATTTATTCTAAAAAGAACTATAGGATCCCATCCTTTATTAATTGTGACTCACAATTTGTCATATACTTTCTTACCTGTGGCTGTGGCCAAGGGTACGTGGGCTGCACTATACGCCCTGTTAAAAACAGAATCATGGAGCATATACGTTCCATTAAAAGAAAAGATTTAATGTTACCAGTTTCAAAACATTTTACTGACTGTCCTTCAGGAGGTCTATCAAATGTTCATTTTTCTGCTGTAGAACTGGTGCCCATGCCCATGAGAGGGGGTGATAGATTAAAGCTCCTCAACCAGCGGGAGATGTTTTGGATCCATTCTTTGGATACATTATCCCCTGCAGGAATTAATACAGAATGGGATCTAGAAAAGGTGAAGGGAAACACAAAATGGATGTGCCCCCTAAAAGAATTCACTTAAATGCACACCATAACAGTGTAAAAATTAACTTTTAATAAATTTACTTAAAACATATATTACCAAAGTAATGTGTAATGTGAATTAAAAATATATTAAATCAACGCTATCAGGCAACCTTGTCGTCAGTTATAAGTTCATACTATCCCATTTAACCACTTAATAATGGTGGGATATGGAGGACACAGATTGCTAGGAGTCAGGGTGTTAACCCCTCTGGAGCAACGGTGAGACCCAATAATGGAAGTGTATAGATGTACACAAGTGAGTGGCCAATGGGTTAAATGTCCAGCTACCTTGCTAGATCAGCCAGCACTGCGCACTATAATGGAGACTTTAGTGTGTTAAAATAAGAGTGCTAGAGTGATAAAGCTGGCAAATGCAGTGATAATGGTAGTACATACACTGCTTGTCCGGGATGGGAAGGGAGCGAAGATAGCAGGGATACACCATGAAAAATAAAAAATAAATGCATACAATAGTGTAATAAGTTCTTTTCAATCTGGATAAAACATGTATGTCTTGGCTCTATAGCAATGCCTACTTACAGCAGGTCAAAAGGTAAAAAGCATTGATCTACACAGCAGGTAGAAAGGTGTCAGGATCTTCAGGAACAACAGCCCAGGTTTACAGCATAAGAAATCAGCACCTCAGCTCAGACGTCAGTAGATGTGAGTGGATCAGAGACATGCAAAAGAAAGGCAGACCATAGTGTCGATCGTGCATAAAATTTATATAAACAAACAACAAATTTTAGGAATTGTACTCACATTGTGTACATAATCATAGTTCACATAAGGCTTTACTTGAGGCAAATGGAGTGCTGGTTCAGTGTGGAGCAGCTCACCGGGGATCTTCTCCTTAGACTCACAACAGACCGGGTGGGAGATGGCGTCTGACGTCACATCCGCTGTTGGGGTGACGGCATCCGGTCTTGGAGGCAAACGGTGGGGGAACTCAGCAACTCTGAAGCCTTCAGTAGAAAGAGCAGCTGCAGCAATGAAAGTGGCTCTACGCGTTTCGTCGTACTAGACAACTTCCTCAGGAGCATTCATTGAGGAGAAGATCCCCGGTGAGCTGCTCCACACTGAACCAGCACTCCATTTGCCTCAAGTAAAGCCTTATGTGAACTATGATTATGTACACAATGTGAGTACAATTCCTAAAATTTGTTGTTTGTTTATATAAATTTTATGCACGATCGACACTATGGTCTGCCTTTCTTTTGCATGTCTCTGATCCACTCACATCTACTGACGTCTGAGCTGAGGTGCTGATTTCTTATGCTGTAAACCTGGGCTGTTGTTCCTGAAGATCCTGACACCTTTCTACCTGCTGTGTAGATCAATGCTTTTTACCTTTTGACCTGCTGTAAGTAGGCATTGCTATAGAGCCAAGACATACATGTTTTATCCAGATTGAAAAGAACTTATTACACTATTGTATGCATTTATTTTTTATTTTTCATGGTGTATCCCTGCTATCTTCGCTCCCTTCCCATCCCGGACAAGCTACTATTGAAAGGAATCTGTACACATTCCTGGAAGGTTGAGAATTTGATCAGTGATCACCTTGACACATTTTATTTTGAATTTTAATTTTGTGCACTATTTTATCACAGATTGGGTGTGGTTAGCGCCGGTAACAAATCACTTTAAGTTCACTTAGTACATACACTGCAGCATAGACCTGCCAGACACGGCAGTGCTGTGCAAGGAAAGCAGGCACACTCACTATAAAATTAAAGGATTAAATAAATAACTAACTAATGGGATCAACACAGTTAGAGCCAGGAGACTGCTGACACTACATTAAAACAGCTCCAAGTAGGAGACTGACAACATTGCGCGTCCAACGCGCGTTTCCCTCCAGCAAAGGAGCTTCTTCAGGGACAAATTTTAAATCTAAAACATTTTTCATGAACATTTTGTATGAGTATTCTTGCTATGCTTCCGTCTCACGATGATAATAATGATTGTCTGTTTATTAAGTTATTTATTATTGTCATTTTTTTCTGCTTTCTAGTGATCAAATAAGATATATATTTATTAATGAATTCAATTGTCCTACATTTTCTTTTGGCATCTATTCTTCTTTATTATTTATTATTTGTTTTCCTTTTTCTAACTATATATTTACTTTTTTCTAGAATAATATTGTGTTTTACATATGTCCTTTAAACCATATCTATTGTGTCTAGGAGTTTGATGATATACCATTCATATGCCATCTTATGATATTAAAATTAACAAATCAATGGGTTAAATATACATTGAATATTCACTATAGATTTGGACATGTGTATGTTTATGTTTCCACAGTTGATATATATGTGTTATTGATATTTCTTTTGTATGTGATTGGTCTTTTTTATTAATTTTTTACCTGTTTATTCCCTCTATGTGGATCTCTTCCCTCTGAGCATTACGCCCCTTTCCTGTGTTTCATTTCACAGGGAATTTGTGTCCTGGGGGTTTGTGTTTACCTGGACACAGGTGGGCGGTGCTTTTGAGGGTGTAAACCATATAAGAGTTTGATTAAGACCAGTGAAACTACTCTTTGATAAAGCGCACCATGCGAGAGGTTTCTCTTTTTAATTAGTTATGTCCCAATAAATAATTTGTTATTTTTTCTATTAGCCTCCAGTTCTCGTTTTTTCATAGTTGTGATCCAAGTCTTTTCCTTCCTGCTTACTACGTACAGTCAAGCTGGTGGTTTTATTAAATCTACCAGTCTTAAACACTGGCATATTCTGCAAAATGATGATATATTATCTGAAAGTTGCTGTGTACCACCAATGGTGGCATTCAAAAGAGGGAGGAATCTGGCGGATAGCCTGATACATGCAGATAATGAGGGTAACTACAGAACTCCTCATTTTCTGGAGGGTGGCAGACCGGGTAACTTTAGATGCATGAGCTGCTCGGTCTGTAACAGTCTGACTACCGGTAGTCAATTCAGTCACCCCCCAAAGCGGGAGAATCATAAAAATTAAAAATAGACGCCCCACAGCGTGTGCTCCGCTGCTACAGAGACTGGAACAGTGAAAGACATTATTGCTTGGCACGGCGAATTGGCTGTACTGCTGTTCAGCTGAACTGGAGACCTCCTAAGTACTACCTTGAGGCTGAGGGCTGTACTAACAGCTAACCGATTGGAAGACCACCCAGGCCCTACCCCGAGGCTGAGGGATTGAGAAGGAGAGAGCCACGACATCTCTATTGGCGTCCGTTGGTGCTTGGGTAACATTAACCCTGAAATGATTGTTTTTTCTATCTAAATGTACGCTTAATACTCACCTTTATTTTGTGGTTACTAATATAATTTTTAATGCACTATGAGCGTTGTGCGCTGTGTTTTTTTGTATTTCTGTTTGCTATTAGGGGGTATTTGAGCCATCCCTGGTGCCACAGCTGCAGACGTTCCATATACTCTACGTGTTTAAAGGTCACCTCTTTTTGTACATCACTATATCACCTCACTTTTATTGATTGTAGTAGCGCACTATATATTTTCACATTTTCTCACTCCAGATAGGGAGACTTTCTTATTGAGACGTGAAGCATTCTGGATACATGCTTTAAATACCAGCAACGGTATGGGTCTTAATGAGCAACAGAATTTAAAATGCTTCCTTAATAGAAGGTAATTTTTTGTCTTTCTACAGGCATATTTGATCTTGCACCATCCATGGACTCTGCACTTACCTATTGGGAAAATTATCCTTTTTGTGTGTTTTTTTTCCCTTCCCTCCCTCCCCCTTCTCTCCCCCCCCCCCCCCCTGGCTGTGTGTACCCATTTCTGACTAGGTATACACACTAGTATATTCTAAATACTGATGTACTGCATATTCTTATGTGGCATTTCACGGTAACTTTGCAGGATTATACTGATGTCATCAGCAGTATACAGTCACATGTTTTTAATAGTATATTGCTGTATTAGTTTTGTGCACATATGCTTTATGAATATTTTGGTGTGTGGTTTATTTACACTTTCAGGGTGATTTATAGGAGTGTGTCACTCCTCCCTGCTCTGACACTGATCCCATGGCGACGGATACATCTTTGTCCAGCCCTGTGAGTACAGTCTTGATTGGTGCACACCCCCCCCCTTCCCCCCGACGGGCGGGTCACGCTGACGTCATCATGGGGGAGTGTTCAGTCTGGGGAGAGGTGTGGCTGTGGCTGCATTCCTCCAAGACAGCTCTATGCTGTATTGCCAGGGATTTAGACCTAGACGTCTGACGTCACTAGGGGGCGCCATATGGTAGCTCTGACATCACTAGGGGGCGCCATATGGTAGCTCTGACGTCACTAGGGGGCGTCAACATCCTGGTTATGTGGCAGAGCGGGGAGAGTATCAGGGGGGTGGTATATATTGTGACTGTTTTCTTGTGTTTGGTAGCCTTCACCTTGAGAAAGGCAGTATTAGACTGCCGAAACGTTGGACTTTATGGCATATTAAACCTCCTTTGAGTAAGACCGTGTGCCTGCTTCTTCTTCTTTGTCCGGCTACAGGAAGGGTCAGGAGACAGGGAGGACAGAGGCAGGAGAAACCCATCTGACTCTGGCCTTGCCTGTCCCTACGAATACAAACATACAACCCCTCACTGAATAACATAGCCCTAATCCCATGTAATAATCCTGGGTGTAAACAAAATAATGGTTTTATGAATATTGTAATGGTTTATTAGGGACCTAGGAGGTGGCTAGTGGTGCTGTTATGTGTATTTTTGTTTATTGTGGGTAGTGGGGGTGGATGAACGGGGTATTGGCCCCAAGGATGGGTGTTTAGGCCTACCGGGTGGGGGGGGGGGGGTAGCGGGAGGGGTTAACCCCTTCATTACCTTAGCGGTATTAACCACGAAGTTAAAGAAGAGGTTAAGTCATCCTGCAACCCCCTGGCAAGGCCTAAACACCCACCCAGGGCCAAATACCACCTTCACCCACCCCCGCTACCCACAATAAGCCTGGCACGGGTGTATAACCCCTTCATTGCCTTGGCGGTAATGAAGTTGCCTGTAAATGCATTTTTTATGCATCGGATTCATGCCGGGGGTCTCTGGTGCTGATATTAATGGATATCAGCTCTGGGACACATGCATGTTATTTTCATCGCAGCTTCACCCCACCTTCTTGCCAACTTTTGTGGCGGGACAATTTGGAGAAGAAACAGCAATTTTAAAGTGGCGATCAGCCGCAATAAGCTGATCAGGGCTTATAGAATTGAGCGTGTTTGAAAAACTGGCGATCAGTGCTGAAAAGTGGCTTATCACCGCGCGTCTGCCGATTTTATTTATTTATTTATTTTCCGGCAAAAAAACCCCGGTTATTTTTGCTCTAATCGCCAGCTTCTCTGGGCTTTCTGAATCGCTGTAGGCTTTTTTGGCTATAAACTGGTGATAAGTGGCTTATCGCTGCTTACTGCATGAGGGCCTTAGGGAGGATTTGTTCCTGTAAAGTACACCTAGTTTGGCATAGGATTTGGATGTCAGGGTATCAATGTGCATCCCAAATGTTAAATGGGAGTTGAACTATATGCCCAGATATTTCAAACAAGTAACAGGGGCTAGGATGGTATTAGAGCTGGTTTTTATCTGAAGCTCTGTCATTGGCAGCTTTAGCAATTTAGCTCTGGTCCAAAATACCATTGTTACAGTCTTGTCAGTGTTTAAAATCAGTTTGTTTTGGGAAATCCAGTTTCAAGTCTCAAAAAATCAGATTGAAGTATGTGTTCAAGGTCAGAGAGGCGAGGGCTGCGTGCATATAGGATCAGATCCAAGGCCTCTCACAATAACCTGTTAGGAATATTATTTTCTCATCTATCCGACATAAGTATAAAATATACTCTACCAAGACCCCTAATACAGAGTTACCCACCTTATACGGGAGCAGCTGCCAGACGAGTACAGTAAATGTATCTTATTTCTTTTACCACTGGAGGGCAGCGTGGAGTTGCAAGGAGTGGCGCCCGTAAGGACGACGTGCCAGTTAGGCGGAAGGAGACGCGCACACACTTTTATGTGAAACGGATATTTTTGGGGAGGGATTTAGTAGTCTTGAGTGAGAAAATTGATATTTTGTCACAATGGAAAAATTAACCATTTAAATATGCACAGATTTTATCCCACGTTTGGAAATTAGGGATGTTGCCTAAAAGTCTGAGAATGCATTAAGTGCCACCCACGGGCTTTAATGAAGCAGCATTTGTGGGATAAAGGGAACAGCATCCTGTATAAAGGTATTTTGGGCTCGATATAAATAATTGAAGCCAAAAACTAATATTAAGTAAATTGAGAATGGAAAAATATTCAGCACAAACGTACAGAATGTGATATTCTGAGAGATCTTACAGATGTTATCAAATCCCACAATGAATATATAGAAAATGTCTGTATAGAACGAGTCAAACAAGAATATGCCAATAAAACGTTTAATTGGGAGATACAGGGGCCACAATTCAGGTCAGTTAGCTGGAAGAAGGGAAGCCGGTCAGCCAGAAGAGCAGGTCCTCCGGTCAGCCAGAAGAGCAGGTCAGCCGGTCAGCTCTGAGATCAGCATTACTTATATCCCCTAAACGTTGTCCCCTGCATGTAATGCGCAGAACAGCCTGCACTGCATATACTGTACATGAGATACTTAACCCTTTCTTTTCGCTCGACTCTAATCTGAATGATTTGCTAATTGGTTTGTAATTAGAGAGATATTTGTAGCAGAATCCCATGTATGTTCTTTTTACCTTTTTAGATACCGTTTTGTGTAATAAAAGATATGAGATCAGAGGGGCTTCCTGTTTGCACTCGTGTTTTGGCAGAAGTGTATATGTGACCCTATAAATCTCCCTCACACCCGGCTTGGCAGCGTGACACTAGTGCAATGACCTGGGGAAGAATCACTGAGCTGTTAGCAATAGATACAACGGATAGAAAAGACACTACAACATAGGTTGGATTAAAGAGAGTATTTTATTGAAATAATGAATCTCTTTGCTGGTAGGGGCCTGCAGCACATTGCAGAGCAATATAGTAACACGCAGAGCAATGCACTGCAGGCCCCTCCGGCAGCAAAGGAGTGAAGACCAATGCAGGGTGTATAAAGATCTCACTGATAATTCATGCACAAAGGGCAATTTGTTGCTGTGATCCAGAGGAAGGCGAAACATAACCCCTGCTGTGCAATGGGGGAAAAAAATTCCTTCCTGACCCCATTAAATGGCGATCGGAGGGTCCCTGGATCACTGCGCAGTGAGATCAGATGGAGCAGCACAGATCAGCGTTGTTATACACAGGGGCACACTCAGTATATAGAGATGTGGGTGATGGGGCCCTTGTGACCCTGTGTATAACTCACCTGCTCCCCCATCCCCCTGCATATCTATCCCATTCACCCCTTTTCCTCCCGTATACCTCGCAGGGCCGGCCGGCCATTAGGCGGTCGCCTAGCGCGCAAAGGTCCTAGGGGCGCATTAATAATCATTATTATTTTTTGAAGTGAAACTTCCTTAGTGGCACCTCATTCGAACTGGGGCAAAAATGAATTGTGGAGACAGAAATGAAACGGATGTGACGTCAGTGCTGGCAGTTGAGGCCGGGCTGTGTTCTGGCTCAGCCCGACCCCAACACTGACATCACACCCGCTCCACTCCTAATGGCCCCCGCTCCCCCCACATGGCTGATGACATGCGGCGGCGGCGGCGATAGCCGCCGGCGCCGCTCCTAACGGCCGCCATTCCCCCCGCACATCCGCTGCCAAGCCGCGCATGCTCAGTAATCGTGGGGACTGGAGGAAAGCCACGCATGCGCAGAAGCGGTTGGCAGCGGCGCCGTTCCCCGCCCGCTGCCACGGCTGTTGACATGTGTCCCCGTCTGCTGCCCGGGACAGCAGAGACCGCCCGACCGGGACAGCAGAGACCGCCCGACCGGGACAGCCCCCCACCCACCCTTTCCTTACCCGAATGGGACCTCCCTCCCAGCCCACACATGGGCCCGCCTAACTTCCACTACCGCTGCCATGCCGCGCATGCGCAGAAGCGGCTGGTGGCTGGCAGCGGCGCCATTCAGCCCTCCAGTGACGCGGGCGTTTGCGGGCCCCCCAGGAAGCGGTGGTACAAAAACCCGGGCGCAACCCGCGCGGACCCCCCCCCCGGACCCCCCACTCACTGATGGACCCCCCCGGACCCCCCACACACTGACGGACCCCCCCACACACTGACTGACACCCCCCGGACCCCCCATACACTGATAGACCCCCCCAGACCCCCACACACACTGACTGACCCCCCCCCAGACCCCCACACACACTGACTGACCCCCCCAGACCCCCACACACTGACTGACCCCCCCCCCCGGACCCCCCCACACACTGACTGACCCCCCCAGACCCCCACACACACTGACTGACCCCCCCAGACCCCCACACACACTGACTGACCCCCCCAGACCCCCACACATACTGACTGACCACCCCAGACCCCCACACACACTGACTGACCCCCCAGAGACCCACACACACTGACTGACCCCCCCCAGACCCCCACACACACTGACTGACCCCCCCAGACCCCCACACACACTGACTGACCCCCCCAGACCCCCAAACACACTGACTGACCACCCCAGACCCCCACACACACTGACTGACCCCCCAGAGACCCACACACACTGACTGACCCCCCCAGACCCCCACACACACTGACTGACCCCCCCAGACCCCCACACACACTGACTGACCCCCCCAGACCCCCACACACACTGACTGACCACCCCAGACCCCCACACACACTGACTGAACCCCCCAGACCCCCACACACACTGACTGAACCCCCCAGACCCCCACACACACTGACAGACCCCCACACATACTGCCTGACCCCCCCAGACCCCCACACACACTGCCTGACCCCCCCAGACCCCCACACACACTGCCTGACCCCCCCAGACCCCCACACACACTGCCTGACCCCCCCCAGACCCCCACACACACTGCCTGACCCCCCCAGACCCCCCCACACACTGACCCCCCAGAGCCCCACACACACTGACTGACCCCCCCAGACCCTCACACACTGACCCCCCCAGACCCCCACACACACTCACAGTCACACACTCAGTCACACTCACACGCACACTCAGTCACACGCACACTCAGTCACACTCAGTCACACGCACACTCAGTCACACTCACAGTCAGACGCACACTCAGTCGCACACGCAGTCAGACGCACACTCAGTCACACGCACACTCAGTCACACGCACACTCAGTCACACGCACACTCTGTCACACGCACACTGTCACACGCACACTCTCAGTCACACGCACACTCTCAGTCACACGCACACTCAGTCACACGCACACTCTCAGTCACACGCACACTCTCAGTCACACGCACACTCTCAGTCACACGCACACTCTCAGTCACACGCACACTATCAGTCACACGCACACTATCAGTCACACGCACACTATCAGTCACACGCACACTATCAGTCTCACGCACACTATCAGTCACACGCACACTCTCACGCACACTCTCAGTCACACGCACACTCTGTCACACACACACTCTCAGTCACACGCACACTGTCACACGCGGAATTCACATTGCCTGACCCCCCCAGACCCCCACACACACTGACCCCCCCAGAGCCCCACACACACTGACTGACCCCCAGACCCCCACACACTGACCCCCCCAGACCCCCACACACACTCACACGCACAGTCACACGTACACTCAGTCACACTCAGTCACACGCACACTCAGTCACACTCACAGTCAGACGCACACTCAGTCACACTCACAGTCAGACGCACACGCACAGTCAAACGCACACGCTCAGTCACACGCACACGCTCAGTCACACGCACACTCAGTCACACGCACACTCTCAGTCACACGCACACTCTCAGTCACACGCACACTCTCAGTCACACGCACACTCTCAGTCACACGCACACTCTCAGTCACACGCACACTCTCAGTCACACGCACACTCTCAGTCACACGCACACTCTCAGTCACACGCACACTCTCAGTCACACGCACACTCTCAGTCACACGCACACTCTGTCACACGCACACTCTCAGTCACACGCACACTCTCAGTCACACGCACACTCTCAGTCACACGCACACTCTCAGTCACACGCACACTCTCAGTCACACGCACACTCAGTCACACGCACACTCAGTCACACGCACACTCTCAGTCACACGCACACTCTCAGTCACACGCACACTCTCAGTCACACGCACACTATCAGTCACACGCACACTATCAGTCACACGCACACTATCAGTCACACGCACACTATCAGTCTCACGCACACTATCAGTCACACGCACACTCTCACGCACACTCTCAGTCACACGCACACTCTGTCACACACACACTCTCAGTCACACGCACACTGTCACACGCGGAATTCACATTGCCTGACCCCCCCAGACCCCCACACACACTGACCCCCCCAGAGCCCCACACACACTGACTGACCCCCCAGACCCCCACACACTGACCCCCCCAGACCCCCACACACACTCACACGCACAGTCACACGTACACTCAGTCACACTCAGTCACACGCACACTCAGTCACACTCACAGTCAGACGCACACTCAGTCACACTCACAGTCAGACGCACACGCACAGTCAAACGCACACGCTCAGTCACACGCACACGCTCAATCACACGCACACTCAGTCACACGCACACTCAGTCACACGCACACTCTCAGTCACACGCACACTCTCAGTCACACGCACACTCTCAGTCACACGCACACTCTCAGTCACACGCACACTCTCAGTCACACGCACACTCTCAGTCACACGCACACTCTCAGGCACACGCACACTCTCAGGCACACTCTCAGTCACACGCACACTCTCAGTCACACGCACACTCTCAGTCACACGCACACTATCAGTCACACGCACACTCTCAGTCACACGCGGAATTCACACTTAGTGCAAATAGCTAATACAGGGGATGTGTGCCGAGCACGCGCATTCTAAGTCAAATTTATTTGTGTTTTGTCATTGAGATTGTATTTTGATTTTTAATTAAAACATCACCAACACCAACACAAATACAATTTCTGTGACAAAAGTCAAAGAAGTTTCACTTACTATGCGCGTGCACAGCACACACAGCTTTTTTTTTTCTTATTATTTCTAATTTATTTATCTTTTTTTTAAAATTATTATTCTTTTTTTTTATCCAGTATTTTGGCGCCCTTTTGTTTTTATTTTGCGTCGCGCTGGGGTGCGGTCGCACCCCCTGCAGTCCCGATAGCTACGCCACTGTTTATTTTATTATTTTATTTATCTTGTTATTTTTTATACAACTGGGGCACAAATTTTAAGTTTCGCCTCGGGCGCATGAAACCCGTGCTCCGGCCCTGCTCCTTGTTCTCTCTCACCCTCTCACGCCCAATATCCCTATCTCCCTCTAGTACCTGCCCCTCCCGCAGCCTTCCTGATCTTATCTGCCTCTCCTGCGGTCAAACCAACTTCTCAGGGCCCCTAGAATACCCCTGTATCTACGCCCTGGCTCCTCTGCTACCTGCTCCCGGCTTCTTCTCCGCCTAAAAAAGGTGAAGCAGCAGATCTGTCCGCACCTCTCGTATTCTCCTACCTGCTCCTGGGGTCTTCTCCTCCGCCTAAAAAAGGTGAAGCAGCAGATCCGGCCACACCTGTCGTATGCTCCTTGGTCATCGTACACCACGTCTGCCTCCTCGGCCGCCTTGTAGCCCACCTCATTGTTCCACTTGACGCCCGCTTTTTCGTATGCCTCGTCGTCCGCCTCGTAGCCCGCCTCGTCGTCTGGTGGCACAAAGGGCACCACCTTCGTGCGTGTCCTGACCTGCAGGAGACATGAAGTGTTTGTAACCAGGGACAGTGATACTCTGTATCGCAAGAGCTCCTGTGCCACTTATACCCCCTCCGCAATACCACGTTATACCGCCCTCCACAGGGCAAATACCCGTTATACCCACCTCCCCAGGCCCAGTACCCAGTTATACAACCCTCCCAAGGCCCAGTACCCTGTTATACACCCCTCCCAAGGCCCAGTACCCTGTTATACGCCCCTCCCCAGGCCCAGTACCCTGTTATACACCCCTCCCCAGGCCCAGTACCCTGTTATACACCCCTCCCAAGGCCCAGTACCCTGTTATACACCCCTCCCCAGGCCCAGTACCTGTTATACCCACCTCACCAGGCCCAGTACCCGTTATACCCACCTCACCAGGCCCAGTACCCATTATGTACCCCTCCCCAGAAGGTCATATTTCTATTTATCAAAAATACATTGAGTAACCTCTGGTTTTCAGGCATGTCCTAGGGGAGTTATCACAGAGACACAGAAACGTCGCTGAGTTTGGTGAGTAACTCCCTTAACCTCTCAGCAGTTGAATTCCCCATTAGGCGCTTAACACGTTAAAAACAAGCGTTGCTATTTCTCTGCATGAAGTTGCAGGTAATTGGAAGAGTTACACAGTGACGGCTATTTCATCACTCACCTTCTTCTCCCGAAACGGTCTTTTCTGTCTTATTTCCGGCTTCACATCGGATATCCATATCCATTCTTGGCCTCTGATCTGTATGCAAGACAATGCTTTAAGACAGGGTTGCGCAACCTTTTTCCCTGCTCCCCCCTCCCCCCTCCCCCCTCCCCACCTTGTCTCCGACGTTCTGATGTAACGACGTCATGTGATATCACGTTGCTATGGCAATGCCACATCATGTGACGCCACGTTGCTGTCGCCAGAAGCCGCCGGAGACAAGGAAAGGGAACTTACAGAGGACTTGCGCGCGATTTCCGGCATTTAATTTAAATGCTGTGGGGAAGAGCGAGGGGCCACTGTAAGCGCCGAGCCCCTCCTCCCAAGAAAATGTCGCGCCCCTCGATTTGCACACCCCTGCTTTAAGAGATATTCTGGGACCCTCCAACTCCTCCATCGGACCCTTCCTCATACTCATATTGACTGACCTTGCAGTGCTCTGCCCTGACTTGCACTGACCTGCTATGATGCCTCTCAAAATACCATGCTAACTCATTCTGAACATACATGTGTCCTTTCTACATGTTACTCAGCTTGTATGGGCCACAGACAGCTTTCCCGGGGTCCAGGACTAGTTTCCACCGGGGACCCTCACCCATGGGTCGGCGACCTTGCGAGAACCCACCCCCCCCCCAACCTGTTTTCTCTTGCACTGCCATAGACTACAACATTTCAGCCTGCTGGTCTTTTTCAGGTAAAGTGGCTAAACCCACTAAATCCAGCAAAGAAAGGCCAGCAGCCAAAACATTGTAGTCTGTGGCACAATAAATTATCTTTTTTTATTCAAATCTGTGTGCCCTTTTCCATCAATCTTATTGTATACATTGGACGAAATGCCGGTCTTCCCTGAGACTAAGGGGCACTGGTAAAAGTATCACTAATTGTTTTTTTTGGTATGCAGCAAATCCCCATCATTTTTGCGTTCTCTTGCTCTGCCCCAATCTGACACACCACCTTGCTCTCTCACCCCCCTCTTACACTCCCCCATCACCCTTTCCTTCCCCAAAGGTTGTCCTTTAATCAGATCTTACCCAAATTGTCTCCATCTCCCTTGGAAATGTTCTGTCTTTAAGCTGTGTGGCTCCTCTTGATCCGAACTTTCTTAGCTGACCCCTTTAGGTTTCGGCTCCGAGGGTCTAAAAAATAAGCGACTCCGAAAAGATGTGAAATATGCACAAGGGTCCTAAAATATTTATCTAATGGGGCTCTGAGGGGGAGACTTAAATACTAGTTAATATAATCTATTTAACTAACAAATATGATCTATTAAACTAAGAAATATAATGTATCAAACTAAATAAATATCTATTAAACTAATAAATAGAATCTATTGTACTAAGAAATATAATCTATTCAACTAAATAAATATAATCTATTTAAAAACAATACAATAAAAAGCTGGAGAAATGATACGTCAACCAAGCCACAGATGTGATGCCAATGAGCGTTGAACTCCTTGCAGATCCACCGTCAGCTGGTTGTGGCAGAAAGTGGTGACATGCAGTAGAACAGAGTGGTTGAGCTGTAACCACGGCAGTCAGGTCAGAAATCAACACAATATTTTTTGAAATTTAGAATGAGAATGTTCAATATGTCACATTCTGGGCTCAGACCCTGAGCCCTGTCACATGTTAGCAGCTTGTGATAATAGAAGATATCCATATACTGGGATGTGATAAGAGACATGAAGGTCATTTTATACTGGGTCCCATAACCTGCTTTATATGAAGTATCATTTTACACTAATTAGTAGAGATGCTACATTTTGAAAAATAGCGCTTTTGGCGACATTGTTCATTTTCTCTACAAATGATAAATGAAAAAGTTGGATAAAACGTTATATGTGTGTGTGCGCGTGCAATATATATATATATATACACATATACATATATACACATATAGTATGTTTATATATATATATCATACTATATGTATATATATTGTCTGTTTTATACACACATACACGTGTGTGTATATGTATGTATGTGTGTGTGTGTGTGTATATATGTGTGTGCGTGTGTATATATATGGTATAACCCAGAGGTGCGCAAAGTGGAGGGCGGGAGATTTTTCGGGGGGGGGGGAGGCGCGCGGGCGGTTGCAGAGGCCCCGCGCACTTCCTCGAGGCATTAAAATTAAATGCCGGGGGATCGCGTGAGGCCTCTGCAATGCTATTACTTACCTTGACTCTGCCGGCGTCACTCGTGTCCATGGCAACGCGGTGTTAAATTACGCCGCGGGGTCATGTGACGTCACCCTCGTCAAATGCCGCTGCCGGTCACGTGACGCCGCATCAAGGTAAAGGAGGGGGTGGGGGCGCGAGCTCCCCTGGTATAACCAATAAATAATATAGCTGATATAGCAATTTGGTTGTGGCTAGAGAAAGATTATAGTGGCAGTGAGAATTAGTGGCCAGAATTAATAACTAAAAAGTAGCTGTAATAAAATAATAATAAACACTATGCCTAAACACAATAACAGTCCAGAAACTTAGCTCTAATAGCTATGTTATAACTCAATCATAAAAGGATCCAATTCGGGCATCCTCTGGAGTCCTGGCAGCTCTCTTCGGGGAAACAACCACCTCCTCGATAGATACCTAAACAAAAAAAAAGAAGAGAAAGCGCCCGCTCCATGTGTAAATTCGGTTTAACAATTTCATTTCCTGGACAAGATAAAAATAACAAACTCACAAACATCCGTTTGGTAAAAGCGTTGTATGAGACAGGCTCGTGCTCCGTGGTAATCCGGTGGTCAATCCGGTGGTCAATCCGCAGCTCCAGACTTTGGACGATGACCGGGAAACTCGATAGGCTGCGCCCCTTGCAGTGTGGTCCTCCGGCAATCTGTAGTATGCAGTTGTGATTCCACTCTGTAATTCCGGTGTCTCGCCTTGTTCGCGTACCAACTTCCCTTCCGGCGTCAAGACGGATAGTGTGGCAATAGCAACGAGAAGAATGTACCTACGTGTTTCTTCAGCACACGGCTGATTTCATCAGAGGATAATGCTACAACTCAGTCGTAATGGTTTTATAGTCCTACAGTCCAATTGGTAATGGCATAATAGATCACATATGTTACTGATTTTAGATAATAATAGATTCTTGTATGACACACACACACGAACACATATACATATATATATATATATATATATATATATATATATATATGTATATATATATACATACACACATACATATATTTACACACACATATATATATATATATATATATATATATATATATATATATATATATATATATATATATATATATATATATATATGAAACCAGGTGTCCCACCAAGGAGACAAAAAACAGCACTCAAGGTATATGTGTAGAGGTATAAGTACCGTTTTAGCCGAGCTTCAATAATCATAAAATAATAAAAAAATAATATCATCTATTTATTTTTTGAGTATATATATATATATATATATATAGATAGATAACAGCAGGCACTTCAAAGGCTCCAAAGAAATAAGTGCTTGTTCAACAAAAATTACAGGAAACCAGGTGTCCCACCAAGGAGACAAAAAAACAGCACTCAAGGTATATTGCAAAAGTGTATTTGAAAAAAAGCAGGCACATATAAATCCAACGTTTCGGTCCTGTATAGGGCCTTCCTCACGCCCCTGAGGAAGGTCCTATACAGGACCGAAACGTTGGATTTATATGTGCCTGCTTTTTTTCAAATACACTTTTGCAATATACCTTGAGTGCTGTTTTTTGTCTCCTTGGTGGGACACCTGGTTTCATACTGCACCGACACACTTTATTCGAGCAAATACCTGGTATGTACCTGGCAGATACCTGGAATGCGCCGCTCCTCACCTCTGACAAGCCCCGTTGCATTTGCCTTCCCAGCCTGGGTTCATGCCTGGCTGACGGGCGGCTGATTTGTTAAATGATAATGATTAGGATTTAATAGGCTGCAATGCTTCGCGTGTCTACCAGATGGCATAAATTCATGAATTGTAATGCAGTATATATATATACTGTGCAGTATTGCAGCCAGGGGGAATAAAATGCTTCAATCCCTGCCTAGAAAATAACCCAATATACTCGGGTGTATAATATATATATATATATATATATATATATATATATATATATATATATATATATATATATATATATATATATATATATATATACAAATACAACTGTATGCTCATCTGCATGTCTTAGGCAGGTCTGCAACCCCGCCTTTCCCCATTATCACCCAGCATACAGCACTTCCACTGCAGCACGGGATTCTGGGAAATGACATGCAAATGAGCACACAGTGTCACTTTTTGCCTCAAAAACCATTTTTAACATGGTTCCCTATAGGCTTAAGCTTGCTGCATGGTCACAGCTTTGAGCACAGCCAGGGTTAAGGTGCATACCCAGAAAACCACCCACAGACAGCTGTTTCGACCTTAATGGGTCTCATCAGTGTGGGGTTGATTTAACTGGGTATGCAAAGAGGCTATGGGATAGGCTATACCATAATACTGAGTTAAGTTATGGTGAGTAAAAAAGTGACAAAAACCCTCCACAGGAAAGCAAATATGCAAATACAACTGTATGCTCATCTGCATGTCTTAGGCAGGTCTGCAACCCCTCCTTTCCCCATTATCACCAGCATACAGCACTTCCACTGCAGCAAGGGATTCTGGGAAATGACATGCAAAAAAAAAAAAATATATATATATATCTTATACTATATTAGTGAAAGCACTGTATGTTTGCCTGCCTGCCTGCATGCATGCATGCCTGCCTGCTGGATGTCCGGTGTCCCTAGCGGCAATCTCATTGGTCCCATGGGCCGCCCGCCCCCGCACACCTCTCATTGGCCTCACACACTCACACCACCCCCTTGGCCCGCCCCCCACACCTCGCATTGGCCTGAGGCGGAGTGACGGGCCAAAGGTCCACAAAAAAAAAAAAAAAAAAAAAAAAAAAAAAAAAAACCACACACACACACACACACACACACACACACACACACACCACCCCCCCCCCCCCCAAGCTCACACACACCTCACCCCCCCCCAAGCTCACCCCCCCCCCCCCAAGCTCACACCCCCCCCCCCCCAAGCTCACACCCCGGCGCCGCTACAGTCAGCGGGGGAGCGGAGCGAGCGCCCGGGACACACGCGGGGGAGCGGCCACAACACGCTGCCTCCCGCCTCACATCCACGTGGGAGCGGCCGGATGGGTGAGGCAGCAAACCCACGGGCCTCGCCGCACGCTCCTCGGCACCGGCTCACCTCTCCCACCCCCCTCACAGCAAAGACCAGCCTACCCGGCGCCGCCTGCAACGCTCCTCGGCACCGCCGCCTCACCTCGAGCCGGAGGGCAGCGGGGGGGCTCCCGCCCTGCAGGAGGCCTCACCTCGAGCCGGAGGGCAGCGGGGGGGCTCCCGCCCTGCAGGAGGCTTCACCTCGAGCCGGTGGGCAGCGGGGGGGCTCCCGCCCTGCAGGAGGCTTCACCTCGAGCCGGTGGGCAGCGGGGGGGCTCCCGCCCGCCCTGCAGGAGGCCTCACCTCGAGCCGGAGGCAGCGGGGGGGCTCCCGGGGCTCCCGCCCTGCAGGAGGCCTCACCTCGAACCGGGGGGGCTCCCGCCCTGCAGGAGGCCTCACCTCGAGCCGGGGGGGCTCCCGCCCTGCAGGAGGCCTCACCTCGAGCCGGAGGCAGCGGGGGGGCTCCCGCCCTGCAGGAGGCCTCACCTCGAGCCGGAGGGCAGTGGGGGGGCTCCCGCCCTGCCGGGGGGGCTCCCGCCCTGCAGGAGGCCTCACCTCGAGGAACATGCTGCCGACTGCAAGGTAAGCAGCTCTCCCCCCACACCCCCCCATTCCTTCATTGCCAGCCTCAACCCTCCATACATACACACAGACACTATATATATATATATATATATATATATATATATATATATATATATATATATATATACATACACATACACATACACATACACAGAGACACACACACACACAGAGACCACACACACACACACATGTAGGCGCACACACACATGTAGGCACACACACACACACACGCACACACACACATGTAGACACACACACACATGTAGACACACACACACATGTAGACAGACACACACGCACACACACACACACACACACACACACCTATACAGACACACGTATACACACACACACACGTATACACACAGGCACACGTAGACACACAGACACACGTAGACACACGTAGACACAAACAAACACGTAGACACACAGACACACCTATACACACAGACACACACCTATACACACACACACACACACACCTATACACACACACCTATACACACAGACACACACGTATACACACAGACACACACGTATACACACAGACACACACGTATACACACAGACACACACGTATACACACAGACACACACGTATACACACAGACACACACGTATACACACAGACACACACGTATACACACAGACACACGTTTACACACACACACACGTACACACACGTATACACACACACACACACGTACAAACACACACACGTACAAACACACACACGTACAAACACACACGTAGACACACGTGTACACACACACACGTAGACACACACACAGACGTAGACACACGCACACACACGTAGACACACACACGTAGACACACACACACACGTAGACACACACACACACGTAGACACACACACACACGTAGACACACACACACACGTAGACACACACACACACGTATACGCACACACACGTATACACACACACACGTAGACACACACACACGTATACACACGCACGTAGACACACACACATGTACACGTAGACACACACACACGTACACGTAGACACGTACACACACACACATGTACACGTATACTCACACACATGTACACGTACACACACACATGGAGACATACACACACACATGGAGACATACACACACGCACATGTACACATACACACACGTACACACACACACACATGTATACATACACATAATGTATACACACACACATGTATACACACACACATGTATACACACACACATGTATACACACACACACACATACACACGTGTATACACACACAAACATGTATACACACAAATGTACACACACACATGTATACACACACACACATACTATGTATACACACAAACATGTATACACACGTGTATACACACGTGTATACACACGTGTATACACATGTGTATATACACATGTGTATACACACACATGGAGACATACACACACGCACATGTACACATACACACACACGTATACATACACATAATGTATACACACACACATGTATACACACACACACACACACGTGTATACACACACATGTATACACACACGTATACACACACACAAACATGTATACACACACACAAACATGTATACACACACAAATGTACACACACACACAAACATGTATACACACACACAAACATGTATACACACACAAATGTACACACACACACATGTACACACACACACACACACATACTATGTATACACACATGTGTATACACATGTGTATACACACACGTACACATGTATACACACACACACACAATATATACATACACACAATGTCTACACACACATGTGTATACACGTCTATACACACATGTGTATACACGTCTATACACACATGTGTATACACACACATGTGTATACACACACGTACACACACACACACACGTACACATGTATACACACACACACACACACATACAATGTATACACACAAACATGTATACACACACACAAACATGTATACACACACACGTGTATACACACACACGTGTGTATACACACACACGTATACACACACACACTATCCCCAGCAAAACCACATCAGCACACCGCTATCCCATGCCCCCCCAGCACACTGGCATTCTCGGCTCCCCGCCATTCCCAGCCCCCATCAACACCATCAGCACCCACACATCGGCACCTTTGCACCTCCCCCATCGGCACACCCACATCCGCACCCCCACATCAGCACCAAACCCTCCAAAATCAGCACACCGATACAATCACCATCAGTACAGCCACAGCAGCACTACCACCGCACATGGGCCGCGTTGACCACTCCTCACCCAAATGCCACACCCACACCACAAACATCCCGGGCAACGCCGGGGCTCTCAGCTAGTATATATATATAATCTTCTTCTCTCTGAAGAAGACCGTTTTAGTCGGAACGCGTTGGAGTGAGAGTCTGTGGAGTGGGACCCCTACCCTTTTCCATGACAGGAGGCCTTGGCTATCTGTAAATTGGCCTTTCACACCTACGCTTTAATGGTGATGTATTTACATCTTTAATACTCGAGCATTTATTGCCTCCATTTCTGCAATTACTATTTTACAACAACAGCTATCTCCTTACGTTATGTGCACAAATCTGCAGTGTGTGTAGAGGTATATGTGCATGCTTGGATCAGAGCTGCTTGTGTGGAGAGGTATATGAGCATGCTTGGATCAGAGCTGCTTGTGTGTAGAGGTATATGTGCATGCTTGGATCAGAGCTGCTTGTGTGTAGAGGTATATGTGCATGCTTGGATCAGAGCTGCTTGTGTGGAGAGGTATATGTGCATGCTTGGATCAGAGCTGCTTGTGTGTAGAGGTATATGTGCATGCTTGGATCAGAGCTGCTTGTGTGTAGAGGTATATGTGCATGCTTGGATCAGAGCTGCTTGTGTGTAGAGGTATATGTGCATGCTTGGATCAGAGCTGCTTGTGTGTAGAGGTATATGTGCATGCTTGGATCAGAGCTGCTTGTGTGTAGAGGTATATGCGCATGCTTGGATCAGAGCTGCTTGTGTGGAGAGGTATATGTGCATGATTGGATCAGAGCTGCTTGTGTGTAGAGGTATATGCGCATGCTTGGATCAGAGCTGCTTGTGTGTAGAGGTATATGTGCATGATTGGATCAGAGCTGCTTGTGTGGAGAGGTATATGTGCATGCTTGGATCAGAGCTGGAGTGTGTGTAGAGGTATATGTGCATGCTTGGATCAGAGCTGCTTGTGTGTAGAGGTATATGTGCATGCTTGGATCAGAGCTGCTTGTGTGTAGAGGTATATGTGCATGCTTGGATCAGAGCTGCTTGTGTGGAGAGGTATATGTGCATGCTTGGATCAGAGCTGCTTGTGTGTAGAGGTATATGTGCATGCTTGGATCAGAGCTGCTTGTGTGTAGAGGTATATGTGCATGATTGGATCAGAGCTGCTTGTGTGGAGAGGTATATGTGCATGCGTGGATCAGAGCTGCAGTGTGTGTAGAGGTATATGTGCATGCTTGGATCAGAGCTGCAGTGTGTGGAGAGGTATATGTGCATGCTTGGATCAGAGCTGCTTGTGTGGAGAGGTATATGTGCATGCTTGGATCAGAGCTGCTTGTGTGTAGAGGTATATGTGCATGCTTGGATCAGAGCTGCTTGTGTGTAGAGGTATATGTGCATGCTTGGATCAGAGTTGCAGTGTGTGTAGAGGTATATGTGCATGCTTGGATCAGAGCTGCTTGTGTGTAGAGGTATATGTGCATGCTTGGATCAGAGCTGCTTGTGTGTAGAGGTATATGTGCATGCTTGGATCAGAGCTGCTTGTGTGTAGAGGTATATGTGCATGCTTGGATCAGAGCTGCAGTGTGTGTAGAGGTATATGTGCATGCTTGGATCAGAGCTGCTTGTGTGTAGAGGTATATGTGCATGCTTGGATCAGAGCTGCTTGTGTGTAGAGGTATATGTGCATGCTTGGATCAGAGCTGCTTGTGTGGAGAGGTATATGTGCATGCTTGGATCAGAGCTGCTTGTGTGGAGAGGTATATGTGCATGCTTGGATCAGAGCTGCTTGTGTGTAGAGGTATATGTGCATGCTTGGATCAGAGCTGCTTGTGTGTGTAGAGGTATATGTGCATGCTTGGATCAGAGCTGCTTGTGTGTAGAGGTATATGTGCATGCTTGGATCAGAGCTGCTTGTGCTGGTGATTACTTTTGCTGTTCTTTGCCTCACGGAATACATGTTTGGTAGATGTGAGTCCCCCTCCTCTTTTATCAATTTTTCTTCCCTTGTTTTTAACCCACAGTAATACATTTGTATTGTTATCACTTTCTTGGCATGCCCGTGTGCTTCTTCATAAGGATGCTTTTTTCGTTGTAATACATATCCATTATCCTTTAGCACCACTGTCCATTGTTATTATATCATAAATCAAGACAGTTTCTGGGCAACAGTGACGCACTGTGTTGATGCGGTATACTTTGTGTCACATATATATATATATATATATATATATATATATATATATATATAAAATCAAAAAATAAATAGACTATACCGTTCTGTGGCTAACGAAATGCTTTTATTTGTGCGAGCTTTCGAGATACGCTGATCTCTTCTTCTGGCGATGTTACAATGAATGAAGCAAGCAAAGGGTATACTTAAAAACAGTGTCTCTTGGAATGTTATCTGTGCTTGTCTCTTCTCCCCCCCCCCTTGTGTGAATGTGATTTATGGCTAGAGGTGTTAAATGGTTCCTGAAAGTTAGTGATGTAAGAGTGTGTGTGTGTGTGTGTGTGTGTGTGTGTATCTGTGTGAATATAAATGAATGGAGAGCCCACAGTTTATACAGTGCTTTACAAAAGGTGTGTGTGTGGAGTGGGAGTTAATATAAATTGTGTGGGTAGGTGTGGAAATGTGAGAGATTGTAGCAAAACTAAAAGTGTGTGTAGATACTATGTGGTCCCTATTGGTGTATAGGGATGGAAAAACAAGGAGTATTTGTATGTGTAAGAGACAGCTGTGTGTGCATACATATAGCACAGTATGTACAGACATGGCCTTTAGCGCTCATGGGAAGAGAGTTCACTTGTGTCAGTAATGACTCATAAAATTTCGATCTCTGTTTAGGCCACCGCTAAGTGTCCCGAACAGTTGCATATATTTCTATTCGTGCAACCATCTCTATTTCGGTGTTTTAAGATTAACTTTGAGTATGGCAACCCCCAGATCGTCCATCTTATGGACAGAGTCAGAGAAATGTTCGCCGACAGGACTGTCTCTTGTTCCGCGTGTGATGCTGTGCGATGCAGGTTCATTCTCTTGTTTAGCCCCTGCCCCGTCTCACCTATGTAGTAGCAGCCCCCTGGACATTTCATGCACATGATGAGGAACACGACATTGCTGGAGGAACAGGTGAACCTTCCTCTGATTTTGTATTCCCGATTCCTGTGTGGTATTTGTATTGTGTCCGCTGTGTAGAGTATTGCGCAGGTTTTGCATCTTGCGTCCTGGCCTGGCATATATATAATTATATATATATATATTCCACAGAAGCAGCCGGCACTCCAGTTGCATGTAGAAAAAATTGGGTGCTTGTCCCATAAAGCAATAATAAACCACACGATTCCGTTTGAAGCACGAGATCAGGAGACAGCACTCTGGTAAGTTTGATCACAAGTTTTTGTACTGAAAAAGACACATAAACCGACGTGTCACGACAGGTCACTCTGCGCGTATTCTGACAGGCCGAGATGGCGTTTGCAGGGAGCTCGGGCGGTGGTAACATCTCTGCGGTGGCGCGGTCCGGATCCCAATACGTTCGCCGCGGAACCCGCTCTGGGCTTCAGTGTAAATCTCCGTCTCCCCCTGTCAGCCTCAGGCAGCTGTTTAGCTATATTTTTAGCCAATCCAGGATTCCTTTATCCCGTTTTATTGAACACTGTCTTCCTTTTTATTATTTTATATACCGTTTGTCATGTTGTTTATAGATTTAGTTTCATTTAGTTATATTTGATTATTCATGTGGTTTGTGTTCATTGTAACCGAACCCGGATCTGTGACGCATATGTACTGAGGTGGGGTTGGATCCCCTCGGTTATTTCTTGTTTTATTAATAAATAATTTACTATATTTTAATCTCTGGTGTGCATTGTGTGCATTTTTCTTCTTGTCTGCACAGTGCTTCAGATTCTGCATCTGAAAAAATGCCGGTGGATCGGGATGTGAGGTAGGGAAGTGACGTCCGCGCCGGAACGTTATTGCCACGCCTCCAAATATTCATTGCCACGCCCCCAAATCGCGCCCGCTGCATACCCTGCAAAGCCATTAAAAAGCTCAGGCTTCAGCAAGTGTATTGCAGCGTGTGTGCGCCTTCCCTCCTTCTGAAATACTATAGACCAGGCCTGCACAACTCGTAAAGCGAGAAGGGCCAAAATGCTCCAAGGAAAAAAAATTTGGGCCGCACGGGTAAAATCATCATCATCATCTCTCCTCCAGCACCTCTCATCATCATCCTCATATCTCCCCCAGAACCCCTCACTATCAACCTTTGCGATACTCCCCATCTATCTCTCATACCCCCATCTCTCCCCCTCACCCACACATAATACTCCCTCTCCACAAACACACAATACCCCACTGCACACCACACACATCCCACGCCCCCTGCACCTCACATCCTTCTACCCCCCTGCACCTCACATCACTCTCCCCCCCTGCACCTCACATCACTCTCCCCCCCTGCACCTCACACCACTCTCCCCCCCTGCACCTCCCATCTCTCCCCCCTGCACCTCACATCACTCTCCCCCCCTGCACCTCACATCACTCTCCCCCGCTGCACCTCACATCACTCTTCCCCCCTGCACCTCACATCACTCTTCCCCCCTGCACCTCACATCACTCCCCCCCCTGAACCTCACACCACTCTCCCCCCCCTGCACCTCACATCACTCTCCCCCCCTGCAACTCACATCACTCTCCCCCCCTGCAACTCACATCACTCTCCCCCCTGTACCTCCAATCACCCCCCCTGCACCTCCAATCACCCCCCCTACACCTCCAACAACCCTCCCCTGCACCTCCAATAACCCCCCCTGCACATCCAACAACCCTCCCCTGCACATCCAACAACCCTCCCCTGCACCTCCAAAGACCCCCCCTGCACCTCCAATGACCCCCCCTGCACCTCCAATGACCCCCCCTGCACCTCCAATAACCCCCCCTGCACCTCCAATAACCCCCCGCACCTCCAATGACCCCCACACCTCCAATCACCCCCCCTGAACCTCCAATGATCCCCCCTGCACCTCCAATGATCCCCCCTGCACCTCCAATCACCCCCCCCTGCACCTCCAATCACCCCCCCCCGCTGCACCTCCAATCACCCCCCCTGCACCTCCAATCACCCCCCCCCTGCACCTCCAATCGGCGGGGCGGGCCGCACAGAGAGGCGGGGCGGGCCGCACAGAGAGGCGGGGCAGGCCGCACAGAGAGGTTGGGCGGGCCGCACAGAGAGGCGGGGCGGGCCGCACAGAGAGGCCGGGCAGGCCGCACAGAGAGGCCGGGCGGGCCGTACAGAGGGGGCCGCACAGAGAGGCGGGGCGGGCCGCACAGAGAGGCGGGGCGGGCCGCACAGAGAGGCGGGGCGGGCCGCACAGAGAGGCGGGGCGGGCCGCACAGAGAGGCGGGGCGGGCCGCACAGAGAGGCGGGGCGGGCCGCACAGAGAGGCCGGGCGGGCCGCACAGAGAGGCCGGGCGGGCCGCACAGAGAGGCCGGGCGGGCCGCATGCGGCCCGCGGCCGTTATGTTGTGCAGGCCTGCTATAGACGCAGCCTTATCGACGCTTACTGAATAGGCCACTGTGTCTCTGTCTCTCTCTGTGTCTCTGTGTCTCTCTGTGTCTCTCAAATCAAAATCAGCTTTGTTGGCATGACAAAAGAACATTTCAGTATTGCCAAAGCGTGAGTAATAGGGGGTGTGGGACAATGATTACACGAATACTAGGGGGTACGGTTTAATGGTTATACAGTACATTACTTTTGTCTCTCTCTCATTCTCTGTCTCTCTCTCATTCTCTGTCTCTCTCTCATTCTCTGTCTCTCTCTCTCATCCCTGTATGATAGGTATGTTCCAACTCTATTTTTTGCTCTTCTTTTCCGTTTGAGAGGAGGGAGTCCCTCACCTCTTCAGCCACACACCAGGAACGCTGGATTGCTTACAGACGCTCGGAGAGGCGGATACAGTCGTGGATTGCAGGCACTGATTTATCTGGTAAGTACCGCAAACATGCTTGAACAAGGGCCGTAGACATTTTATTTGATGGTTTAGATTACCATTGTCTGTGGTTGTTAGTTATTGGTATTACAGTTTTTTGATGTTGTTACGAATCAAATACATTTTGAAGTAGTAATCCCCTCCGAACTGGGCATTCCTGGCCAATAATGCCCTGGCTGTAAGAGTTGAAGGGCCCAAGCAAAGCCCCCACCTCTATACACACTAACACTGCAGGGGCATCAGAGTGTCTTATTGTCATGGCAACAGGAGGTGTCACGTGATGTAATTTGTTTAATAAATTATTTTTTAAGGTGTCCCGGTTTTTCATTTTCGAAATCTGGTCACCCTATTCATCAAGCAGAAAAAGTGAAGAAACAATTGTAGTTTTGCTAATGGACGTCATTTTGGCATATCATTAGCTTTGAGGATACCCATTAATATGAAGAAAAGTAACAGCCATTCCCAATGTAGCCCCCCTTCCCTGGGCCAATCGCAGATCGGGCCCTCTCCTCTGTACTAGGGCCTGGCTACGTGTCTGAGTGTGGTGCATACCTGCTGGCAACAGGGGGGCCTGAGTCTCCCGCGATGGTATGGGGGATGATAGGATCAGGTTTCTGGGGTGAATGCCTTCGTCTCATTTAATGGTGCAGCACCTCCATCTCTGAGCCCCAGGAATACGGGTGGAATCCTTCCAGAGAGTCGTCCCCCCCCCCCCCCCCCCGGGGATGAGAGATTCCAGTCTCACACTGTATATCTTTAAAAGCAGCCACAGCTCTTTATTCACAGCAGCAGAATAGCAGCAACAAGACTGTCAATCAGGTACAGGGTGTCTTCCTCCACACAGGACTGCTCTCCCTCAGGATGGTCTCTGTGTCCCTGCCACCACCCCAGGTCAAGGGCACCCAGGGTGGGGCTAGCTCTTCCCTCGCCCCCTAAACAGGGTGAGAGGAATTGGTCCACCTCCCTAAGTAAGGTTGCATCAGCTCTACTCAGAGGCTGATGGCTCCCCTTCTCCAACGGCCAATTGATATAGGCTCTCTCTGTCACCCTGGGCCAGCCAGGTGACAGACTCAGCAGACTCTAACTCTGGACTGAACTCTTAACTCTGACACACACTTCTACTAAATAGGAAGTGCACTGCTCTTTATGATATTGGCAGGCACTGCCCCTGTGTCTCTGCCTTCCACACAGGGTCAGGTACCAATTTCAGGAATGTCCCGTTATTAGCGTAAACACAACAGAGTTCCATGGATCTAGCATTAAGACTGTAAGCTCTGCAGGCCAGGGATTTCCTTTCCTATTGTCTGATTTTGTTTGTTGCACTTATTGTACTATAATTCCCTGTACTGTATTGCCTCTCTTATAAAGCGCTATATAAATAAAGATTTCCATACATAATATATCTTAATGCATCTTAAGACACCTTAGAGTTCCCTCTATAAGACACTTTATGGTCCACTCAAGTGAATAGTCTGTAAGGAGTCTAAGGCTGCGTCCATAGAAGGACAAGTAGCGCTGAGGCGTGCGGACGCTCCGCGCTGAGCCCCTGCATCCTCAATGAGGATGCCTTGAGAGGGGGCTCATGCGAGCGTCCGCGGGCGTGCTCAGGCTTTGGAGTTTTCAGCCGAGCGCCAAGCTGTTTTTCAGCGCGCTGTCGGCTGAAAACATCCAATCAGCCTTAAGCAGCGTCAACGTCACGGCGCCGTGACATTGACGTCAGTGCATCGCGGGCGATTGGCCCAGCGACGTCACTGCCCCGCCTCCAACCACCTCCCCCCGGCTCCCTTCGCGCACGCTGGCTCCGTGGAATCGGGCTGACTTAAGCAGGCGAGCCTCAGCGTTAGCGCGCATCCGCTCTCCCCACCCCTCTATGGCCCGGGCCTTAGTTACTGTACAGCATTGTAAAGTGCCTTGCTGGCCTAGTACAATTTAGTAAATATCCTAAACAATGTCGTCTTAGGCAAAATGTTGCTGATCTTTGCTCTAAAAATGACTATGAACTAAAGAGAAATAACAATCTCCCTTGTGAGCACATTCACATGTCTCAGACAGGTCTGCAACCCTGCTTTTCACCATTATCCCATACAGCTTCCACTGCAGCCAGGGACTCTGGGAAATGACATGCAAATGAGCACAGTGTCACCTTTTGCTTCAAATCTATTTTAAATGAAATTAGCCTTGTACTTCTGGTGGAGAGTAGGGGTTTGGTGCTTTATACGTTACATATTATTAAATGTTAACATCAAACAAATATTGTCATTATGTTTGGTGCTACTTATTTCTTTTTCATTAGGATTTATTTATTCATCTTTCATTATTATTATTTACTAGCTGAGAGACCCGGCGTTGCCCGGGATGTAAATGCGTAATAGGTAGTATTATTTATAACTCGTGGAACAATAGGTGAGTATTTGTTGTAAAGGTTTCGGGGGGGGGGGGAGAAAGGGGAGCGGGGGGGGGAGAAAGGGGAGCGGGGGGGGGGAGAAAGGGGAGCGGGGGGGGGAGAAAGGGGAGCGGGGGGGGGAGAAAGGGGAGCGGGGGGGGGGAGAGAAAGGGGAGCGGGGGGGAGAAAGGGGAGCGGGGGGGGAGAAAGGGGAGCGGGGGGGGGGAGAAAGGGGAGCGGGGGGGGAGAAAGGGGAGCGGGGGGGGGAGAAAGGGGAGCGGGGGGGGAGAAAGGGGAGCGGGGGGGGGAGAAAGGGGAGCGGGGGGGAGAAAGGGGAGCGGGGGGGGAGAAAGGGGAGCGGGGGGGGAGAAAGGGGAGCGGGGGGGGGAGAAAGGGGAGCGGGGGGGGGCGAGAAAGGGGAGCGGGGGGGGAGAAAGGGGAGCGGGGGGGGGGGAGAAAGGGGAGCGGGGGGGGGGGAGAAAGGGGAGCGGGGGGGGGAGAAAGGGGAGCGGGGGGGAGAAAGGGGAGCGGGGGGGAGAAAGGGGAGCGGGGGGGGGGAGAAAGGGGAGCGGGGGGGGGAGAAAGGGGAGCGGGGGGGGAGAAAGGGGAGCGGGGGGGGAGAAAGGGGAGCGGGGGGGGAGAAAGGGGAGCGGGGGGGGGGGAGAAAGGAAAGCGGGGGGGGGAGAAAGGGGAGCGGAGGGGGGAGAAAGGGGAGCGGGGGGGAGAAAGGGGAGCGGGGGGGGGGGGAAGGGGAGTGGGGGGGGGAAAGGGGAGTGGGGGGGGCTGGAGAGCGGTGGGCATATGTATTGTCATAATTTATGTTTGGGCATTTCCCCCCCCCCCGTTCCCCGTGACTCCCCCCCCCCCCGTTCCCTGTGACTCGCGCTCCCCCCCCCCGGCGGCCGCTTGGTCCCCCGATGTGCCGTCCTGCTGAGTGAGGCGTGCAGGCGGCTGCAGGAAGCGCCCTGTGTGGGCCTAAGACTCACGCTTCCCCCCCCCCCCCCCCCCCGGCGCCCGCTCGATGTGGCGTCTGGCTGAGCGGCGGTAGGAAGCGCCCTGTGTGGGCCTGAGGCTGAGGCGGGACGCGCAGTGGGCCTGAGGCTGAGGCGGGACACGCAGTGGGCCTGAGGCTGAGGCGGGACGCGCAGTGGGCCTGAGGCTGAGGCGGGACGCGCAGTGGGCCTGAGGCTGAGGCGGGACGCGCAGTGGGCCTGAGGCTGAGGCGGGACGCACAGTGACTTACCTGAGCGGGTGGTAGCGCCGGGGAGGTAAGGGAGCGGCTGGGGTAGGAGGGCCGCGCTTCCCGTCCGGAGCCAGTGCAGGATGGCGCACGTGAGGGGGGAGGGGGGCGGACAGAGGGTGTGTGTGTGTGTATAGAGCTGCTGTGTTGTGTGTGTGTGTGTGTGTGTGTGTATAGAGCTGCTGTGTTGTGTGTGTGTGTGTGTGTGTATAGAGCTGCTGTGTTGTGTGTGTGTGTGTATAGAGCTGCTGTGTTGTGTGTGTGTGTGTATAGAGCTGCTGTGTTGTGTGTGTGTGTGTATAGAGCTGCTGTGTTGTGTGTGTGTGTGTATAGAGCTGCTGTGTTGTGTGTGTGTGTGTGTGTATAGAGCTGCTGTGTTGTGTGTGTGTGTGTGTGTATAGAGCTGCTGTGTTGTGTGTGTGTGTGTGTATAGAGCTGCTGTGTTGTGTGTGTGTGTGTGTATAGAGCTGCTGTGTTGTGTGTGTGTGTGTGTATAGAGCTGCTGTTGTTGTGTGTGTGTGTGTGTGTGTATAGAGCTGCTGTGTTGTGTGTGTGAGTGTGTGTGTATAGAGCTGCTGTGTTGTGTGTGTGTGTGTGTGTATAGAGCTGCTGTGTTGTGTGTGTGTGTGTGTGTGTATAGAGCTGCTGTGTTGTGTGTGTGTGTGTGTGTGTATAGAGCTGCTGTGTTGTGTGTGTGTGTGTGTGTATAGAGCTGCTGTGTTGTGTGTGTGTGTGTGTGTATAGAGCTGCTGTGTTGTGTGTGTGTGTGTGTGTGTGTATAGAGCTGCTGTGTTGTGTGTGTGTGTGTGTGTGTGTGTGTGTGTGTGTGTGTGTGTGTGTGTGTGTGTGTGTGTGTGTGTGTGTGTGTGTGTGTGTGTGTGTGTGTATAGAACTGCTGTGTTGTGTGTGTGTATGTGTGTGGGCCGTCACTCCGCCTCAGGCCAATGAGAGGTGTGCGGGGGCGGGCGACCCAAGGGACCAATGAGATTTCCCCTAGGGACACCGGACATCCAGGCAGGCAAACATACAGTGCTTTCACTAATATAGTATAAGATTAACTTTATTATATTTGTTGTTGTCATTATTATTATTGTTTACTGTTAGCTGGAGTATGGCTCACCCAAGAACCACTTTCCCCTGTATGGGGGTCAGACATAGTGCAGACTTGACCCCTGACATTTATAAAAAGATGTTGGAATATGTGACACTGCTGCTTAATAAACACAAACACAGGCGCGCCATGTATTGTTCTGACATTGGTTTATTACACAGAGACACGTCTTTATAGAGGGTTGTCACACTAACAGCCTGGAAGGGGTTAATGCAGGGTCACCAGCCCAGCCCCCCTCTCCTATGATTGGTTGCTGCTCTCGTACAGGAGCCGCGATTGGTCCCCTGTCAATGTCAGAAAAGGCGCGCCAGTTTTGCTGTCTCCATGGCGACCATGGCGGCCGCCGGAGATCGGCCTGCAGCGCGGCCCGGCTTCCAGGTTACCTCCCCGCCGGTGAAGATGTTAGCGGGGCGGCTGAGGGAATGCGTGCGGCGGCGGCCCGGTTCCTTCTGGCTGGAGAAAGGAGCCGGCGGGCTGGAGGTGGGCCTGGTGTGGATGCAGGGCCGGGTGCTGCACGTACGGCCCGAGCGCGGCGTCACCGTGCGGCTGAGCGACGACACTCACACCTTCACCGTGTGCGGGGCTGACCGGGTGCCCAAGGGCAAGCCCTGCCTGCAGCCAGGTAACCGGGGGGTCCGCACGCCCTGCCTGCAGCCAGGTAACCGGGGGGGTCCGCAAGCCCTGCCTGCAGCCAGGTAACCGGGGGGTCCGCAAGCCCTGCCTGCAGCCCGGTAACCGAGGGGTCCGCAAGCCCTGCCTGCAGCCCGGTAACCGGGGGGTCCGCAAGCCCTGCCTGCAGCCAGGTAACCGGGGGGTCAGCAAGCCCTGCCTGCAGCCAGGTAACCGGGGGGGTCAGCAAGCCCTGCCTGCAGCCAGGTAACCGGGGGGGGGTCCGCAAGCCCTGCCTGCAGCCAGGTAACCGGGGGGGTCCGCAAGCCCTGCCTGCAGCCAGGTAACCGGGGGGGTCAGCAAGCCCTGCCTGCAGCCAGGTAACCGGGGGGGGTCCGCAAGCCCTGCCTGCAGCCAGGTAACCGGGGGTCCGCAAGCCCTGCCTGCAGCCAGGTAACCGGGGGGTCCGCAAGCCCTGCCTGCAGCCAGGTAACCGGGGGGTCCGCAAGCCCTGCCTGCAGCCAGGTAACCGGGGGGTCCGCAAGCCCTGCCTGCAGCCACGTAACTGGGGGGTCCGCAAGACCTGCCTGCAGCCAGGTAACCGGGGGGTCCGCAAGCCCTGCCAGCAGCCAGGTAACCGGGGGTCCGCAAGCCCTGCCTTCAGCCACGTATTTGGGGGGTCCGCAAGCCCTGCCTGCAGCCAGGTAACCGGGGGGGTCCGCAAGGCCTGCCAGCAGCCAGGTAACCGGGGGGTCCGCAAGCCCTGCCTGCAGCCAGGTAACCGGGGGGTCCGCAAGCCCTGCCTGCAGCCAGGTAACCGGGGGGGTCCGCGCGTGGCTATCACTGTCCTGCCTCACACGGGAGGAGGGCGCCATGATTTCTTCTCCCGCCCCCTAAACAGCAACACCAGCCTCTCACCCTCTCACCCTCTAGCGTCACCTAGATAGAAGCCAGGCAGATCACACTGGTTTTCTATGAATCGCAACTGATTTTAAAGTCCTGTTTATATCAGCAGTCAGGTCTGATATAAAACAGTAGTAATGTTTCCACCGCCAGTGTATGCAGCGCTGTACATAGAATGTTTGCAGGCGCGAGCCGCTACCCCATAGAGCTTACAATCTATGTCTGAAGCACTTATTCCCATGACCTGTTATTTGTAATTTATATGATTGTCACATGTATTACTGCTGGGAAGCGCTATGTACATTTAATGGCGCTATATAAAAAAAGACATTTGTAGCCCTTTTTCTGACACTCTAAGCGACTTCGGGTAACTGCGCGCACCTGCGGCTCCAGGAGATCTGAGCCTCCGCTAGCTGGGAGCCTGGGGTAACACTTATTAGCGCAGCGCCTCCACTTACCCAGGATCACCGTCATGTAAGATTCCCCTGGGCAAGAAACACACCGATACAATGCGTGCAACCAACTTTACTATGTGCAATAATAAACTTATACTCTATATGAACCGTGGCAATAACCCAATATGCATACACTTATCTTATAACACTATACTTATACTCTATCATACCCTAACACCGCTAACGGATAATGTCCTTCTAACATCAGTGGCTCGGCCACACCCCTAGGGAATATTGTCCTGTACAATAGTGGCTCAGCCACGCTCTTATGAGTGTCTCTATCCCGTCACCGCGTGCCCCACACACCGTGTCCGTGTAATAGTACGATAGCGGTGTGTACTCGCTAGTGTCTCCCTATAGTTATGCCTAAGGCGGGATCAGCGCCTGTTGACCGGTGTTGGTGCACTTGACGTATCTACTACCTTCCGGTCACGGCGGTGACCGGTAATACTTGGAAAAGGATCAGCCGAATCCTTGCTTGTCTGGGATGTCCGCAGTGCAGCTGTCTGGTCCCAAGCAGCTCACCAGCAAACCTGCTCCGCACGCTTGTCCCTAACTGTGTACACAGTAAGGTGACTGATCGCTAGCACTATGGCCGTCCCTGCAGCACAGCAGCACACTGTGACTCAGGGGTTTCTCCTAAGGGCCTGCGGGGTAAAGCTAGCCTATGCAGGCGGGTCACGGACCCCCTGCACACATACACCCTCCTCCGTTACCTTCCAGATCCCCTCTGACTAGCCTCTCCCCCACGCTTCCCTTTCCTCCTCCCGTAATTCTAGCCTTCCGATTGGCTCCTCAAGTCAGGTGACTGCCCAGGAGCTCATGGGAGTTGTAGTTCCTCAGCGGAGCTTCTCTGCCTTGAGCTGCACAGACTCACAGCTATTGCATCAGCGCAGACCTCCACATGACTCTCCTGAACAGTCAAAACACCAACTGAACACACATATGAGGCTCCTACCACATCCCTACACATACATCTATTATTTGGTGCCTGCGGCACAGGGAGATAACGTGACTTGCTCAAGGTCACAAGGTATGGGGGGGGGGGATTGAGTGAGTGTGTGGGGGGGGGGATTGAGTGAGTGTGTGGGGGGGGGATTGAGTGAGTGTGTGGGGGGGGATTGTGTGTGTGGGGGGGGGGGGTTGAGTGTGTGTGTGGGGGGTGGGTTGAGTGTGTGTGGGGGGGGATTGTGTGTGTGTGGGGGGGATTGTGTGTATGGGGGGGGATTGAGTGTGTGTTTGTGTGGGGGGATTGAGTGTGTGTGTGTGGGGGGGGATTGAGTGTGTGTGGGGGGGGATTGAGTGTGTGTGGGGGGGGATTGAGTGTGTGTGGGGGGGGGGGGGGGTTGTGTATGGGGGGGGATTGAGTGTGTTTGTGTGGGGGGGGGTGTGTTTGTGTGTGGGGGGGATTGTGTGTGTGTGGGGGGGGGAGATTGAGTGTGTGGGGGGGATTTTGTGTGTGTGCGTGGGGGGGGGATTGTGTGTGTGTGTGTGTGGGTGGGGGATTGAGTGTGTGTGTGGGGGGATTGAGTGTGTGTGTGGGGGGATTGAGTGTGTGTGTGTGTGTGTGTGTGTGGGGATTGTGTGTGTGTGTGTGGGGGGGGAGTGAGTGTGTGTGTGTGTGTGGGGGGGGGAATTGTGTGTGTATGTGGTATGTGGTGTGTATGTGGTGATTGATTGAGAGAGAGAGAGTGTGTGTTGTAATGCAGTGGTGCGCAAACTGGGGGGGGCAATAAGGCGCAAGAGTTAGGGGGGCGCAGGCGACGTGCGGCGAAATCTGGGTGCGCGGGCCGGCAGACGCTTTGCGCGGGAGGACGAAAAAGCTGTACGCGAGGGGCGGCCAATAAGATGTGCACGGGCGGGCAGCCGAAGATGTGTGCGGGTGGCTGAACAAGATAGTGCAGGTGGCGGCCTCGTGATGGTGTGTGCGCACGCGCGCAGGGGCTTCGGAGGTACGGGGAGGAGCACGCCCGAGCACGGTGAAGTCAAACGCCCCTCCCGGTGTCTGCCCTGCAATAGCGCTGTGTTCCTGCTCTCCTCCGCTGGCAACCTGCTTCGCTGCGATCCTCTGCGAGGGAAAGGGTCGGCTGCCACTATATCAATCACACTATGAATGTACAGAAATAATAAAAAAAAAGTGAAAACATTGAAAACGGAAAAAAAATAATAATAATAATGTAGGTAGGAGTGTGGATGACAATGGGGATAGCAAGCCAAAGAGCAGGGAGGGGAAGGTAGAAACAAAAGGGGGGGGGGGATAGGGAAGGGAGGTAGCAAAGAGGTGGATGAATGCCCCCCAAAAGTATTGCCTTTGTGCACGTACGCTCTCCCAAGCTCGGCGCTTGGGAGACAAACAAAATTGACTTTGAAGTGCGCTCAGCAGAAGTCAATGCACACACACAGACACACACAAACACACACACACACAAATAGCCCCGATCCACGCTTGCAAAATGATGCAGGACACCCTGCGCTCAGGCTTGGAGAGTTGGTGATGTCACCGCTCTCAGCGGCAGCGTGGACGCAGCCTAATTTTGCAAGCGCGAGCTGTTGAAATATGTAAGTATTTATAGACATATTTGGATTTATATTGTATACCGTTTAATAAAGGTTTTTTTTTTTTCATGTGATTTTGATTACGTCAGGCAGGGGGGGCCCGAGAAATTTTATGGATGAAAAGTGGGGCTCGGCATAAAAAGTTTGCTCACCCCTGCACTAAGCTGCGCTTTCAGCTCATAGACCTCACATTATAAACGTGTAATTATAGTCTCACCTTAATGTAGTGTAAAAGAAAATGATGTACAGATTTGGTCGCATCTATTAACGCAGGTTGACGGTGGCAGAACGTTAACGCAGCTCTATTTAAACAAATGGCACAGCGCTATATTTCTTAAATGGGTGCAATTTATTGCATTATTTGTGTAATCTTATCAGGTGGTACAGGCATACCCCGCATTCACGTACACAATGGGACCGGAGCATGTATGTAAAGTGAAAATGTACTTAAAGTGAAGCACTCCCTTTTTCCCACTTATCGATGCATGTACTGTACTGCAATCCTCATATACGCGCATAACTGATGTAAATAACGCATGTGTAACAGGCTCTATAGTCTCCCCGCTTGCGCACAGCTTTGGTACAGGTAGGGAGCCGGTATTGCTGTTCAGGACGTGCTGACAGGCGCATGCGCGAGCTGCCGTTTGCCTATTGGGTGATATGTCCTTACTCGCGAGTGTACTTAAAGTGAGTGTCCTTAAACCGGGGTATGCCTGTAAATCCTAAAGTTGATGTCCCTGGGGCAGCTGAGGGATTTTCACCCATTCAGTCCTGGAGGGTCCTGCGCCCCCCTCCTGCATTTCCTAATCATGTGTTCGCTCCTTAGGCCTCGGATATTTTATTTATTTATAAAATGTTTTACCAGGAAGGAAGCAATACTTGAAAATGAGGTAACTCTCAATGTATGTCCTGGGCACAGAGTTATGATGACAGATTCCAGTACAGAGTAGGTTGAAGCAACGCACAGCAAAGAGGGGGTGACAGCAGGTCTGGCAAAAATCTTCTTTATTATGGAAGCATTAAAATGTGGAAGGCTGCAACCTTCTACGCGTTTCGTGCAATGAAAGTTGCACTTTATCAAGAAGTCAGTTTGAACATGGTATGACACACTATATATAGGGACAGTCTGCCGTTTTGGCGCCAAAAAAACACTCTTTGGAATTTGCATAAAGGTTTAATTAATACACAGCTGCGCCAGCGCTATGCAAGAAGCGACTAATTACCTGTTCAGCCCCTTGAGACATCCGCTTGCCAAACACTCCTGCTATGTGGAACGCACAGCAGGGCAATGGAGGGCGAAATCTCGAGAGATGCGTTCCAGGGTGGTCCCGACTGCTCGCGCATGCGCAGTATGCCCTAAAAAATTAAAAAGAAATCCCGATCCCCTTAAAGGGAACAGCTACTATCCTGTAAATGCGCGCATGCGCATGAGCGGCTCTGTGTGTGTATATATACTGCAAAAACGGCAGAATATTGGTGTAAACAACCACCACAGGAGAGACAGTGATGGTAATGCCCCATAACCTATGGAGACACCCATAACCTGTACCAAACTGATGGGGGAAGAAATACACCAACTGTGAGGCACATAAAGGGATCTAAATTGTATGAAACTTATTAGGCAGACTGTACCCCATACATACAAAATTTATGATAATTGTCAAATTAAAAGATTAAAGAGTTATGATGACAGATACATGGTTACAAATCCATAGTTACATTAGGTGAACATGGTATACATTATATACAAGACATTGCATGCACAGTTAGAGATAATATATATTATAGGCGCATGTAACCGTTACAGACCAGATTAAAATGTGAGACAGCCTTAGTTTTGAAAGCACTTAGACTGGTGGCATCTGCAAGAGTCTCTGGTAGGTTGTTCCAGTTTTGGGGTGCACGGTAAGGCCGTGATTATACCCAAAGCTGCGGAGCGCAGAACGTTGTGCGCCACCAAAACAAATAAAAGTTTTCCTATGAGCGCACACTAAGAATGGGTGACCAACGAGGCGGCCAAGTGCTCAAATTTTCGAACAGATCCAAGAATTTTATTTTCTGGAGCGATGGCCGCGTCATGTGAGCGGTTCAGCCAATGAGAGTGAACCACTCACGTGACATCATGGCCTCGCCTCCCGATGCCTCCTGCCTGCAGTGCAAGTTTCGGGCAGCGCATCGCACTGAGGTAGCGCGCGTGTCCCGCCGCCGGTGGTATAATGAAGGCCTATGAGGAGGAGCGTCCGGATACTTTGTTGAACCTTAGGACCATGAGCAGTCTGTTGGAGTCTGATCTCAGATGATAAGTGCTGCACGTGGTAGGGGTGAGGAGCTTGTTCAGGTAGCTGGGTAGCTTGCCCAGAAAGTATTTGAAGGCAAGACAGGAAAGATGAACTTTGCGCCTAGACTCTAGTGATGACCAATCTAGTTCTTTGAGCATTTCGCAGTGATGTGTGTTGTCATTGCATTGGAGGACAAAGCGACATATTGAATTGTAGAGGGTATCAAGGTTGCTAAGGTGGGTTTGGGGTGCTGTGCCATATACTACAGTATGTCCCCATAGTCGATAATTGGCATTGGCTTCTGCTTTGTGATATAGTGCGTGTGCGACAGAGCACATGGCGTTGTGCGCGCCTGTCGCCTGAGCGATCTGTGGATTTTAGATCGCTCGTGACGGGGAGACGTGGCCGTGACGTCACTAGGCCTTCCCTAATGTCTCTCACGGGAGACCAGGAGATTTGACACTTATTTGTACCGGGATCATTCGCTAGGCAAACAAGGTGGTAAGAACAAAATGCAGTTTATTCGGGTAAACCCGCGTACAACACAATGAATACACAAAATACAGCTAAAAGCACACTTACTGGGGGTGAAATCTAGGCTCTACTAGGTGCAGGGCGAATGCTTCGGTACGCTTAACCTGACCGGGATATACACCCGGGCTTTCTGGTCCTCTTTTTGGCTTCAGTTCCTAGCCGCGACCGCTACGTTCCAAATGAGAACTTGAACTTCACGTCTGACTTAGTCTCTGCAGGGCAGACTTTTCCTAGCTTCAAAACGAAGCCGGTTGCTCTGGTATTCGTGACAGCAACTTTGAAAAGTCCGCCCTAGCTTCATCGACACAAGTCACTAGATCGTCTGGTTCTCTGACTGGGGTTTCTCCTTACATACCCTCCACTGTTCTATGTTCAGCATGGAGGAAGGAGCGACCAATTGGAGCATGGGAAACCCTTGCCGCCAACCGATAGGTATAGGGGCTCGTCCTTTGGCTGACGCCAGAGGAGGGGACGTGCTAAGCCGGCTCGGGATGACCCGTGGGCGGGACATATGGATTGACCAATGGGAAAACGCGCCAACATTTTGCTGCTTCCCCTAGTCAACCCATTGCCACCTACTGGGCAGACTCCACTGAGTCTGGCAGATCAGAGTGTCCTCCCCGCAGGGGGTCTCTGTTCTCCGGACCCAGTACTAAGCCCTGCCCTGGCCACTTCACACCCCGACACCTCTCAACATCCCTTCTCCTCTCCGATGTCTATGCAGACTTCCCGGCACCTATATGGATGCCTGAGCTGGCTGAATAGACATTTATAGTAAAAGCACAAATGAAATAAAACATACTTTAATACATAGGATAACTTGGGCAGACTCATAGCTGTAAGGGAAATAGGACTGGGATATCTGGGCTTGAAAATCAGGAGTCACTGGGCAGCCCTGGTGTAATTCAACCCACGTACTGGCAAATCATGCCTGCACGCCAGGGAGAATTAGGAGACTACTGATATCTTTGCCCCCCCAAACTCCTGCAAACAACATGATTGCATTTCTACCCAAATATCTCACCTAAAACTTACATATAGAACGTTTCATGAGTCTTAGGCTCAGGGAACATGAAAAGTGGAAACGAAGCAAAAGGAAAAAGCAGGCACTAATACTCCGGAAAGTAAAAAAAGGTTGAATGAAATCCAGGAGAGCGTGTGCCCATAAAGACTATTTTAATGGAAACCACAAAAAAAATACAGCTACATTACGGGGGACACAAACCCCCACCAACGCGGCTCGAAACGCGTTGGTGGGAGTCTGTGTACCCCGTAATGTAGCTGTATTTTTTTTGTGGTTTCCATTAAAATAGTCTTTTTTTATGGGCACACGCTCTCCTGGATTTCATTCAACCTTTTTTTACTTTCCGGAGTATTCGTGCCTGCTTTATCCTTTTGCTTCGTGTCAAATCATCCAGAAAAAACAGAAGCACGCCCCCTACTGTGAAAGAAGAAAACTGGACAGCCAAAAGGACATTACCAACTCTAACTGTGAGTTATTTTATCACAAGCACATTCTCCATTCTGACATTATATGCTGGGACACTTTATTGTGTGGCCCCTTACTACAGTGCTCGTGGGGGCCCTAGCCCACTAGTCAGATTACAATGGAGCAGTGATTAATACATGATTGTTCTGTGTCCTATGGATTGGCTATCCCTTATCCATTATCCAGGGGCTTTTCATTTCAGGAATCATTATATACATTTATTGAACTTTACAATTTTTGTACTACATATTTTGAGGCTTTTTTTCAGAGCACCACACATTTTTTCCATTTTTCTATGAAAAGTGGAAAGGCAGGGGACACTTTAACTTTCACATGTTATAATGCCGGGCCCCTGGCTTATGGTGCCAGGTAGCTGCCAGGGGCCCACCGTTCCAGTGGTGACCTTTATTGTATAGCCTGGTTACCCCCTTTATCGTATAGCCTGGCACCCCCTTTGGAGGGAAGTATTATGGGAAATGGGGGGGTCCCAGAGTTGAAATGAATGCGGTTCAGCTTGGGGAGACCCTCTGCTTCAATCCTGTTTTTAAAAAAATTATTTTTTATAAAAAGCGTGTGACTTGCTCCTTCAGAATACTGATTTTCATGTTCGGTTAAAGCCTTACTTCACAAATGTAGTAAAGTGCTTTAAAACATTTTTTTGATTTCAACCTTCCCCAGCGATCTCATCTGTCTATCTAAACCTTGTGTCGCCCTGCTCCTTACTTCCCTTCTCCTTTCCCACTCAACCTGTCTTCACCAACCTACTAACACTTCTCTACCTCCTTTGATACATAACCTACCAAGTCCTACTTCACGTCCCCCTTCACTCCACTTCCAGTCACCACTCCCACTATCTAACTTGCACATTTCTATAGCTTTCTGATTTCCTCACTTCTCCACATTTATTCTTCTTTCTTTATAGCTCCCTACTTCCTCTCCTCCTTGCTCTCCCCTCTACCACTTCCTTACTACTTGCTGCATCCCTACCCCACTTTAAATTCAAGTCTACTTCCTTACTCCTTCTTATAGTATTGTCTCCTTAAATGTCTCCACTTCGGCTTATTTCCTCTCATCTACTTGCTTTTATCCTCTTACTAACTCCCTCTCTATCACTCACCCTGCCCTTACTCGCTTAATGGTTCTGCCGCTACGGTGCTATACTAATTCCCTTCCCGTATGTCTTTCTATTCTTCCCAGACTCAAAATTCAAAAAGCCCGCGTCGGGCCGGTGAGGTGACTAATCCAGGCCTGCGCGGGTCATCCAGCGCATTCTGGACGCCTTGATGGGCTTACGGCTGTCCTTGGTCTTGCTGGTGACGTCATCTGATCGCGCCGGTGGGAGCTGGTTCCGCGCCACCTCCAAGATGGCGCCGCTCCTTTCAGGGCACAGCTGTGACGCATATCCGGGGGGCGGCCATTTTGGAAGACGTCTCTCACCAGTGCGGAGGTGCGTGCGCCCGCTCCTGTTTCCCGCTCACCGCTCTCTTCCTGCTCCTGCGGTTCACTGTGGATTCCCGCCTTCTAGAGCTGCTTCGCCATCTTGTGTCGGGGGCCGCCATCATCAGAAAGGTAGGCCGCAAATTTTCTCACCAGGGATTCAGTTTCAGCGCAGGTTGCTTGATCACTGGACATCTGTAGTTGGGGTGTCGGGGATCACCGCTCTTTCACTCGGGGGTGAGTTTCTTTATTTGGTGACAGCTTCACCGTGGCCGGGGACCAGACCTCAAGTAGGGGGACGAGAACTGGAGGAGAAGCAAAGAAACACAGGTTGCTGAGGCCATGACACCGAGGGATTAGCCTGATACACTACAGGGGTGAACAAAGCCGGGACAGACTCTGGTTATGCATAGTATATGTTAGGTTTTATTAATTCAAGCTCAGGAAGAGCGAGGCAGGAGTGGGGGGGAGTGACCTGCTTCAAAAATCCGCATGGGCCACGCACTAGGGGGGAGGAGGGTGGATCTCCTGGGCCCTAGTGAAGTCCTTTGGGACTGGACGCGGTGGGTGAGTGAACTTCATCCCACGTTTCCTCCGGACGGTTGGAGAGGAGTCCAGCTTCCCAAAGGCGGTGATCTCGTCAAGGAGGCGACGTCGCCGAGACAACGAGAATTCTACTGTCTTTTGTCTTGTCTAGTGTTTGTTGTGTCCCCCCAGGTGTACCCTCTTGTGTGCTCCCCCTTGTGTATTGCTGTAGGTGGTGAAGTGAGGTATTGCAGTTCGAGAAGAAGAGGAGGTCGGGATTCTGGTCCAGGTGCATCAATCAAGAACAGATATTGGCAGCAAAGTCATCTCATACTCTTAAATGAGTAAGGAACTCAGGCTAGTATCACATAACTTTAAGGGGTTTAACAGCCCGGTTAAACGCAGAATCGCCTTCCGAGATTATAAGCGTAAAGGGGCAGAAATTCTGTTTCTGCAAGAAACACACTTCTCTCAAGACAACTACCCCAAATTCCTGGATAAGGACTACCCGACATACTTTTTGTCTTCCGCGAAAGTCAAAAAAAAAGGGGTGGCCATACTAATTCATAAAAGAATACCGTTCGTACCCGATAGGACTTTCAAAGATAAAGAGGGCAGATTCCTCATAGTAAGAGGTGCAATCCAAGGGTTCCCAATTACTCTAGCAACAATATATGCCCCTAATGAGACGGCCCCAGGTTTTTTCTCTACCTTCTTTGGGAAACTCAACAAATTGGCCAGAGGTAATATCATTGTCGCTGGAGACTTGAACAGGGCACTACGGGAGGACCTTGACAGATGTTCATCCACTAATATTACACACAGATCTGACATACTAACAATTAAAAAAGGGCTACGTGACTGCCAACTACTCGACATCTGGAGGGAACAACACCAGAGACTGAGAGAATACACCTTCTACTCACACCCACATGACACATATAGCAGGATAGATTACTTCCTTGTATCCAACAGAATGGTCCCTGGGGTCTCTCACACCGAGATCCATGATATTTCATGGTCCGACCATGCATCTATAGAGCTGCGGTGCACACTAATCCCACTAGACAGACCTAGAGCGAACTGGAAACTAAACGAAATCTTGCTGAAAAGCCCAGCCCTACAGGTGGAAATTGGGGAAAAGCTCACACAATACTTCGAGGAGAATGAGGGGAGTGTGGCTACGCACTCCAGACTGGGGGAGGCCCATAAGGCTACCCTCAGGGGGGTCATTATGTATCTGGCCGCTAAACGGAAAAGAGAGCGGGAAGGTAAAATTTTGAAGCTAGAGGAACAGCTAGCGGAGCTTTCCTCCCTACATAAGAACAATAAAAATGCCCACACGCTGACTCAAATACTAGCCACTAAAACTAGTCTTAACCTCGTCCTCTCCGCTCAAGCCGAGAAGGAATTGACCTGGTCCAAGCGGAAATTTTATGAAAAAGCTAACAAGCCTGACACACTACTTGCCAATAAGCTAAAAAACAAGCTTCCAAACTATCACATTCACGCAATTCGAAACCAAGATGGGGACCTTACTTCCATCCCAGCGAACATAGCAGGGGAATTCAAAAAGTATTACGAAATATTATACAATGGAGATAAGGTAACCCATAATCTGAAAACAAAGGAGGATTTACGGACCTTCTTAAAAGAGGCACATTTACCCATTTTGAAGAGATGCGACAGGGAGGCACTCCAGTCGGACTTCACGATGGAGGAACTCTCTGGGGTCATCAAAGCACTAAAACCGGCTAAAGCCCCAGGGCCAGATGGCTTTTCGAACTTATATTACAATAAATATTTAAAAATTCTAGCCCCCCACATGTTAAAGTTATTCAATGAAATCTTAGCAGGGGCCTCATTCCCAGCACAAATGCTCCAAGCCTCAATATCGGTGATCCATAAACCCGGAAAGGACCCGGCAGACTGTAAGAGCTACCGGCCCATTTCACTGATTAACTTGGACCTCAAAATATACTCTAAACTCATAGCCAACAGGGTGGGTAGTGTTCTTCCCGGGTTAATTCACACGGATCAAGTAGGGTTTATCGGAGGTAAACAAGCGGCAGATAACACCAGGAGAATTATTGACCTAATTGATCTGGCCCAAAAAGAAAAAATTCACTCCATGGTGTTAAGTCTGGACGCTGAAAAAGCCTTCGATAGAATAGATTGGCCCTACCTATCGGAAACACTGAGAGCATTTGGCTTTGAGGGACGCCTCCTGCAGGCCATCCTGGCGTTGTATAAAAACCCAACAGCAAGAGTGAGATATCAAGGTTTCCCCTCAGAACAGTTTGAAATCAAAAGCGGAACACGTCAAGGATGCCCGCTGTCGCCACTACTGTTCGCCTTATGTATAGAGCCTTTGGCGGCACACATCAGAAATAACCCAGATATCTCTGGTATCCCTGTGGGAGACCAAATGCACAAAGCCGCGCTTTATGCGGACGATGTCATTCTCACAATAGCCAAATCTCTCACATCTCTCCCAAATGTATTCAACATACTGGGCAAATTTAACCAAATTTCGGGATTTAAGATCAATCAGTCTAAATCAGAAGCCCTCAATATTAATCTACCAAAAGAAGTCGAAAAACTGATTGACCTCAATTTTCAGTTCAAATGGCAACCCTCCGCTATCAAATATTTAGGGGTTTATCTCACAAGGGAGTACAAAACTTTATATAAAGCAAATTTCCCCAAGATCATAAAGACGCTGGGGGAGGATCTCCGAACCTGGATGAAGGGGAGCATCTCATGGATTGGGAGGATACATAGCGTGAAAATGAATCTCCTCCCAAAGATGCTATATCTTTTCCAGAGTCTCCCTATCCCTTTGGTGCAGGCGGACATCCTCTCCCTCCAGTCAAAATTTATGAAATTTATTTGGAACGGGAAAAACCCAAGAATTGCTAAAGGAATATTAAAACGTCCCACATCATGCGGAGGGTGAGCGGTGCCAATGGTGCCAATGGCACACAGACCCAAGCCTACGGAGATGGGTTGAGTTGGAGAAGAGATGCTGTGCACCAAGTGAAATCCGAAATTTAATCTGGCTACCCAGAGAAGGGGTACGCAAGATGAACAATCCTCTGCAGACCATGGTCAATTCATTAAAAGTTTGGGAGGCCACGAAATTCAAATGTAATTTGACTACCAAAACATCATTAATGACACCAATAGTGGGCAACCCAGACTTCGCTCCGGGCCTGAATAGCAAAAATTTCTTGATATGGACTCAGAAGGGGTTCTCCCGTCTAAAAGATCTGGAGGGCATAACGACCATACAAACATTTGACCAAATTAAATCCTCAAGAATATCCCAAACAGCAAATTTTTTAGGTACCTCCAGATCAGAGATTTCTACAATAAAACGCCAATTCGACCGGCGCGAACAAATTTTGAGCAGCTGTGTTCTAGAGATACGGACACAAGGGGACTCACATCTAGAATGTACAGGGAAGTGATCTGCCAGAAGTCGCCCAATGACAATAGACTGAGTTACATGAGACACTGGGAATCAGACCTAGGTGAGACTTTAGAGGACGACGAATGGGACAGAATTATACAGGCGACGGCGAAAAGCTCAATCTGCACCACATTAAAGGAGAACGCATATAAAGTCCTTATGAGGTGGTATTACACTCCGACGCGCTTAGCGAAATTTGTAAAAGGCTACTCCCCTCTCTGCCCTAAACAGTGTGGGGAAGCAGCAGACCTCCGACATATGCTGTGGTCTTGCACTAAGGGGGCCCCTATTTGGGAACAAATCAGAGATTGGATTCAGCGGATTCTCGATTTGGAGATCCCCCTGGACCCGTGGCTGTTCCTATTGGGCATGCGGATCCAGGGTCTGTCAAATGCGTCGCATAAATTAATCGCGCATTTTGCTACAGCCACAAGATGTGAGATCGCAGCATTATGGAAACAGCAGGAGATACCAATTATCCCTAAGATCAAAAACAGAATTTGGCATGTCTGCCGGATGGAACAATTAACGAGTTTAGTTAATGACTCCGGCACAAATTTTCTAAAGGTCTGGGATCCATGGTTGACCCAGGTAGACATCCCAGGAGTGGACGCCACCTCAATCTTGCACTAATTAAACTAGGTGCGTTCTCCTTTAAGGGCAGATTAGACAACACGAGTCAGCGACGCACAGTTAGACTTCCAAATAATTGTTTACTAAGTCTTTAGATGCAGCTGTGCATGACCAGTCCATTAAGGCTTTTTCCTCATATTAGAGAGTCGACATACAGAAGGTCATTATTGCTCAGAGGGAAGAACGTAACATTTCTGAATACTTCACATCTGGAGTGGTCACCAGTCCTTCCAAGACATTGACCCCAAAACACATCTGCAACATTCATTAATGGATTCCGGACCAACAATCCTCACTACCAAGATCTTTGGACTTCATTTTTCTGTCAGGTTTATATACCAGATAGTGCGCCAAGGACTATTTCTGTTTTCTTTCATTATTTGTTTTATTTTTGTTTTTAAGCTATAAAAAATGTTAGTTGGAAAAAGACTTTTAGATGGGTGACATTGGACGTGATGTCACTTTACTCAATCATAGATCACGAGCAAGGGATTCGAGCAGTGGAATTTTTTCTTGATGCTTCTACATTGTCCATTTCATTACGTGCCTTTCTTTTGGATTCTATTATGTTTCTGCTCACCCATAATTATTTTTCTTTTGATGCACAATTTTATCTTCAGACACGGGGTACTGCTATGGGGACGTCATTTGCCCCCTCTTATGCTAATTTGTTTATGGGTCTTTGGGAATCCACACACATTTTCGGTGCTGATAATTCTTTTCGTCATCAGATTATTTTCTATAAACGGTATATTGACGATTTGATTATGATTTGGGATGGGGATTTATTATCACTGCATGCCTTTATTCATACACTTAATACTAATTCTTTAAATCTTAAATTTACTTATGAAGAACACATGAATCACATCAATTATTTAGACATTACTTTATTTATTGACACGACAGGCACTATTCAAACGGACATTTTTAGAAAGCCTCATTCACGTAATACTTTATTGGAAGCAGACAGCAGTCATTCTAAATCATTCATTCGAAGTATACCCAAGGCTGAATTCCTTCGACTAAGACGGCTTTGTTCAAATGACGATTTATTTGAGCATCAAGCAGAGGAATTAAAAACTCGATTTGCTCAAAGAAAATATAATCACACTGATATTGAAGCAGCATATCTGTGTGTCAAATCTACAAACAGGATCGATTTGTTATCGAACTCGTCTGTGAAGTTCAAGAAGAAACATGAATTGGATCGAGTGACGTCTGCTCTATTTGTCACCCAGTTTAGTCGCCAGGCTGAACAGATTCGTTCTATCATTTATAAACATTGGGGGACCCTCACTCTTGATAAGGACCTACATAGTTCAGTTAACCAGGGTCCAGCCATTACTTTTAGGAAATCCAAATCCTTATCTGACTATCTTTCTCCAAGATTGTTTGACTCTAAGAAGTCTAACAAATCTGTTAAAATAAAAGGTTTTTTTTAAATGTGGAAAATGTTGCGTTTGCTGCTATGCGAAATCAATTACGTCTATTAAGACTATTTATTCTAAAAAGAACTATAGGATCCCATCCTTTATTAATTGTGACTCACAATTTGTCATATACTTTCTTACCTGTGGCTGTGGCCAAGGGTACGTGGGCTGCACTATACGCCCTGTTAAAAACAGAATCATGGAGCATATACGTTCCATTAAAAGAAAAGATTTCATGTTACCAGTTTCAAAACATTTTACTGACTGTCCTTCAGGAGGTCTATCAAATGTTCATTTTTCTGCTGTAGAACTGGTGCCCATGCCCATGAGAGGGGGTGATAGATTAAAGCTCCTCAACCAGCGGGAGATGTTTTGGATCCATTCTTTGGATACATTATCCCCTGCAGGAATTAATACAGAATGGGATCTAGAAAAGGTGAAGGGAAACACAAAATGGATGTGCCCCCTAAAAGAATTCACTTAAATGCACACCATAACAGTGTAAAAATTAACTTTTAATAAATTTACTTAAAACATATATTACCAAAGTAATGTGTAATGTGAATTAAAAATATATTAAATCAACGCTATCAGGCAACCTTGTCGTCAGTTATAAGTTCATACTATCCCATTTAACCACTTAATAATGGCGGGATATGGAGGACACAGATTGCTAGGAGTCAGGGTGTTAACCCCTCTGGAGCAACGGTGAGACCCAATAATGGAAGTGTATAGATGTACACAAGTGAGTGGCCAATGGGTTAAATGTCCAGCTACCTTGCTAGATCAGCCAGCACTGCGCACTATAATGGAGACTTTAGTGTGTTAAAATAAGAGTGCTAGAGTGATAAAGCTGGCAAATGCAGTGATAATGGTAGTACATACACTGCTTGTCCGGGATGGGAAGGGAGCGAAGATAGCAGGGATACACCATGAAAAATAAAAAATAAATGCATACAATAGTGTAATAAGTTCTTTTCAATCTGGATAAAACATGTATGTCTTGGCTCTATAGCAATGCCTACTTACAGTAGGTCAAAAGGTAAAAAGCATTGATCTACACAGCAGGTAGAAAGGTGTCAGGATCTTCAGGAACAACAGCCCAGGTTTACAGCATAAGAAATCAGCACCTCAGCTCAGACGTCAGTAGATGTGAGTGGATCAGAGACATGCAAAAGAAAGGCAGACCATAGTGTCGATCGTGCATAAAATTTATATAAACAAACAACAAATTTTAGGAATTGTACTCACATTGTGTACATAATCATAGTTCACATAAGGCTTTACTTGAGGCAAATGGAGTGCTGGTTCAGTGTGGAGCAGCTCACCGGGGATCTTCTCCTTAGACTCACAACAGACCGGGTGGGAGATGGCGTCTGACGTCACATCCGCTGTTGGGGTGACGGCATCCGGTCTTGGAGGCAAACGGTGGGGGAACTCAGCAACTCTGAAGCCTTCAGTAGAAAGAGCAGCTGCAGCAATGAAAGTGGCTCTACGCGTTTCGTCGTACTAGACAACTTCCTCAGGAGCATTCATTGAGGAGAAGATCCCCGGTGAGCTGCTCCACACTGAACCAGCACTCCATTTGCCTCAAGTAAAGCCTTATGTGAACTATGATTATGTACACAATGTGAGTACAATTCCTAAAATTTGTTGTTTGTTTATATAAATTTTATGCACGATCGACACTATGGTCTGCCTTTCTTTTGCATGTCTCTGATCCACTCACATCTACTGACGTCTGAGCTGAGGTGCTGATTTCTTATGCTGTAAACCTGGGCTGTTGTTCCTGAAGATCCTGACACCTTTCTACCTGCTGTGTAGATCAATGCTTTTTACCTTTTGACCTGCTGTAAGTAGGCATTGCTATAGAGCCAAGACATACATGTTTTATCCAGATTGAAAAGAACTTATTACACTATTGTATGCATTTATTTTTTATTTTTCATGGTGTATCCCTGCTATCTTCGCTCCCTTCCCATCCCGGACAAGCTACTATTGAAAGGAATCTGTACACATTCCTGGAAGGTTGAGAATTTGATCAGTGATCACCTTGACACATTTTATTTTGAATTTTAATTTTGTGCACTATTTTATCACAGATTGGGTGTGGTTAGCGCCGGTAACAAATCACTTTAAGTTCACTTAGTACATACACTGCAGCATAGACCTGCCAGACACGGCAGTGCTGTGCAAGGAAAGCAGGCACACTCACTATAAAATTAAAGGATTAAATAAATAACTAACTAATGGGATCAACACAGTTAGAGCCAGGAGACTGCTGACACTACATTAAAACAGCTCCAAGTAGGAGACTGACAACATTGCGCGTCCAACGCGCGTTTCCCTCCAGCAAAGGAGCTTCTTCAGGGACAAATTTTAAATCTAAAACATTTTTCATGAACATTTTGTATGAGTATTCTTGCTATGCTTCCGTCTCACGATGATAATAATGATTGTCTGTTTATTAAGTTATTTATTATTGTCATTTTTTTCTGCTTTCTAGTGATCAAATAAGATATATATTTATTAATGAATTCAATTGTCCTACATTTTCTTTTGGCATCTATTCTTCTTTATTATTTATTATTTGTTTTCCTTTTTCTAACTATATATTTACTTTTTTCTAGAATAATATTGTGTTTTACATATGTCCTTTAAACCATATCTATTGTGTCTAGGCGTTTGATGATATACCATTCATATGCCATCTTATGATATTAAAATTAACAAATCAATGGGTTAAATATACATTGAATATTCACTATAGATTTGGACATGTGTATGTTTATGTTTCCACAGTTGATATATATGTGTTATTGATATTTCTTTTGTATGTGATTGGTCTTTTTTATTAATTTTTTACCTGTTTATTCCCTCTATGTGGATCTCTTCCCTCTGAGCATTACGCCCCTTTCCTGTGTTTCATTTCACAGGGAATTTGTGTCCTGGGGGTTTGTGTTTACCTGGACACAGGTGGGCGGTGCTTTTGAGGGTGTAAACCATATAAGAGTTTGATTAAGACCAGTGAAACTACTCTTTGATAAAGCGCACCATGCGAGAGGTTTCTCTTTTTAATTAGTTATGTCCCAATAAATAATTTGTTATTTTTTCTATTAGCCTCCAGTTCTCGTTTTTTCATAGTTGTGATCCAAGTCTTTTCCTTCCTGCTTACTACGTACAGTCAAGCTGGTGGTTTTATTAAATCTACCAGTCTTAAACACTGGCATATTCTGCAAAATGATGATATATTATCTGAAAGTTGCTGTGTACCACCAATGGTGGCATTCAAAAGAGGGAGGAATCTGGCGGATAGCCTGATACATGCAGATAATGAGGGTAACTACAGAACTCCTCATTTTCTGGAGGGTGGCAGACCGGGTAACTTTAGATGCATGAGCTGCTCGGTCTGTAACAGTCTGACTACCGGTAGTCAATTCAGTCACCCCCCAAAGCGGGAGAATCATAAAAATTAAAAATAGACGCCCCACAGCGTGTGCTCCGCTGCTACAGAGACTGGAACAGTGAAAGACATTATTGCTTGGCACGGCGAATTGGCTGTACTGCTGTTCAGCTGAACTGGAGACCTCCTAAGTACTACCTTGAGGCTGAGGGCTGTACTAACAGCTAACCGATTGGAAGACCACCCAGGCCCTACCCCCGAGGCTGAGGGATTGAGAAGGAGAGAGCCACGACATCTCTATTGGCGTCCGTTGGTGCTTGGGTAACATTAACCCTGAAATGATTGTTTTTTCTATCTAAATGTACGCTTAATACTCACCTTTATTTTGTGGTTACTAATATAATTTTTAATGCACTATGAGCGTTGTGCGCTGTGTTTTTTTGTATTTCTGTTTGCTATTAGGGGGTATTTGAGCCATCCCTGGTGCCACAGCTGCAGACGTTCCATATACTCTACGTGTTTAAAGGTCACCTCTTTTTGTACATCACTATATCACCTCACTTTTATTGATTGTAGTAGCGCACTATATCTTTTCACATTTTCTCACTCCAGATAGGGAGACTTTCTTATTGAGACGTGAAGCATTCTGGATACATGCTTTAAATACCAGCAACGGTATGGGTCTTAATGAGCAACAGAATTTAAAATGCTTCCTTAATAGAAGGTAATTTTTTGTCTTTCTACAGGCATATTTGATCTTGCACCATCCATGGACTCTGCACTTACCTATTGGGAAAATTATCCTTTTTGTGTGGTTTTTTTCCCTTCCCTCCCTCCCCCTTCTCTCCCCCCCCCCCCTGGCTGTGTGTACCCATTTCTGACTAGGTATACACACTAGTATATTCTAAATACTGATGTACTGCATATTCTTATGTGGCATTTCACGGTAACTTTGCAGGATTATACTGATGTCATCAGCAGTATACAGTCACATGTTTTTAATAGTATATTGCTGTATTAGTTTTGTGCACATATGCTTTATGAATATTTTGGTGTGTGGTTTATTTACACTTTCAGGGTGATTTATAGGAGTGTGTCACTCCTCCCTGCTCTGACACTGATCCCATGGCGACGGATACATCTTTGTCCAGCCCTGTGAGTACAGTCTTGATTGGTGCACACCCCCCCTTTCCCCCCGACGGGCGGGTCACGCTGACGTCATCATGGGGGAGTGTTCAGTCTGGGGAGAGGTGTGGCTGTGGCTGCATTCCTCCAAGACAGCTCTATGCTGTATTGCCAGGGATTTAGACCTAGACGTCTGACGTCACTAGGGGGCGCCATATGGTAGCTCTGACATCACTAGGGGGCGCCATATGGTAGCTCTGACGTCACTAGGGGGCGTCAACATCCTGGTTATGTGGCAGAGCGGGGAGAGTATCAGGGGGGTGGTATATATTGTGACTGTTTTCTTGTGTTTGGTAGCCTTCACCTTGAGAAAGGCAGTATTAGACTGCCGAAACGTTGGACTTTATGGCATATTAAACCTCCTTTGAGTAAGACCGTGTGCCTGCTTCTTCTTCTTTGTCCGGCTACAGGAAGGGTCAGGAGACAGGGAGGACAGAGGCAGGAGAAACCCATCTGACTCCGGCCTTGCCTGTCCCTACGAATACAAACATACAACCCCTCACTGAATAACATAGCCCTAATCCCATGTAATAATCCTGGGTGTAAACAAAATAATGGTTTTATGAATATTGTAATGGTTTATTAGGGACCTAGGAGGTGGCTAGTGGTGCTGTTATGTGTATTTAGCGGTATTAACCACGAAGTTAAAGAAGAGGTTAAGTCATCCTGCAACCCCCTGGCAAGGCCTAAACACCCACCCAGGGCCAAATACCACCTTCACCCACCCCCGCTACCCACAATAAGCCTGGCACGGGTGTATAACCCCTTCATTGCCTTGGCGGTAATGAAGTTGCCTGTAAATGCATTTTTTATGCATCGGATTCATGCCGGGGGTCTCTGGTGCTGATATTAATGGATATCAGCTCTGGGACACATGCATGTTATTTTCATCGCAGCTTCACCCCACCTTCTTGCCAACTTTTGTGGCGGGACAATTTGGAGAAGAAACAGCAATTTTAAAGTGGCGATCAGCCGCAATAAGCTGATCAGGGCTTATAGAATTGAGCGTGTTTGAAAAACTGGCGATCAGTGCTGAAAAGTGGCTTATCACCGCGCGTCTGCCGATTTTATTTATTTATTTATTTTCCGGCAAAAAAACCCCGGTTATTTTTGCTCTAATCGCCAGCTTCTCTGGGCTTTCTGAATCGCTGTAGGCTTTTTTGGCTATAAACTGGTGATAAGTGGCTTATCGCTGCTTACTGCATGAGGGCCTTAGGGAGGATTTGTTCCTGTAAAGTACACCTAGTTTGGCATAGGATTTGGATGTCAGGGTATCAATGTGCATCCCAAATGTTAAATGGGAGTTGAACTATATGCCCAGATATTTCAAACAAGTAACAGGGGCTAGGATGGTATTAGAGCTGGTTTTTATCTGAAGCTCTGTCATTGGCAGCTTTAGCAATTTAGCTCTGGTCCCAAATACCATTGTTACAGTCTTGTCAGTGTTTAAAATCAGTTTGTTTTGGGAAATCCAGTTTCAAGTCTCAAAAAATCAGATTGAAGTATGTGTTCAAGGTCAGAGAGGCGAGGGCTGCGTGCATATAGGATCAGATCCAAGGCCTCTCACAATAACCTGTTAGGAATATTATTTTCTCATCTATCCGACATAAGTATAAAATATACTCTACCAAGACCCCTAATACAGAGTTACCCACCTTATACGGGAGCAGCTGCCAGACGAGTACAGTAAATGTATCTTATTTCTTTTACCACTGGAGGGCAGCGTGGAGTTGCAAGGAGTGGCGCCCGTAAGGACGACGTGCCAGTTAGGCGGAAGGAGACGCGCGCACACACTTTTATGTGAAACGGATATTTTTGGGGAGGGATTTAGTAGTCTGAGTGAGAAAATTGATATTTTGTCACAATGGAAAAATGGAAAAATTAACCATTTAAATATGCACAGATTTTATCCCACGTTTGGAAATTAGGGATGTTGCCTAAAAGTCTGAGAATGCATTAAGTGCCACCCACGGGCTTTAATGAAGCAGCATTTGTGGGATAAAGGGAACAGCATCCTGTATAAAGGTATTTTGGGCTCGATATAAATAATTGAAGCCAAAAACTAATATTAAGTAAATTGAGAATGGAAAAATATTCAGCACAAACGTACAGAATGTGATATTCTGAGAGATCTTACAGATGTTATCAAATCCCACAATGAATATATAGAAAATGTCTGTATAGAACGAGTCAAACAAGAATATGCCAATAAAACGTTTAATTGGGAGATACAGGGGCCACAATTCAGGTCAGTTAGCTGGAAGAAGGGAAGCCGGTCAGCCAGAAGAGCAGGTCAGCCGGTCAGCTCTGAGATCAGCATTACTTATATCCCCTAAACGTTGTCCCCTGCATGTAATGCGCAGAACAGCCTGCACTGCATATACTGTACATGACATACTTAACCCTTTCTTTTCGCTCGACTCTAATCTGAATGATTTGCTAATTGGTTTGTAATTAGAGAGATATTTGTAGCAGAATCCCATGTATGTTCTTTTTACCTTTTTAGATACCGTTTTGTGTAATAAAAGATATGAGATCAGAGGGGCTTCCTGTTTGCACTCGTGTTTTGGCAGAAGTGTATATGTGACCCTATAAATCTCCCTCACACCCGGCTTGGCAGCGTGACACTAGTGCAATGACCTGGGGAAGAATCACTGAGCTGTTAGCAATAGATACAACGGATAGAAAAGACACTACACATAGGTTGGATTAAAGAGAGTATTTTATTGAAATAATGAATCTCTTTGCTGGTAGGGGCCTGCAGCACATTGCAGAGCAATATAGTAACACGCAGAGCAATGCACTGCAGGCCCCTCCGGCAGCAAAGGAGTGAAGACCAATGCAGGGTGTATAAAGATCTCACTGATAATTCATGCACAAAGGGCAATTTGTTGCTGTGATCCAGAGGAAGGCGAAACATAACCCCTGCTGTGCAATGGGGGAAAAAAATTCCTTCCTGACCCCATTAAATGGCGATCGGAGGGTCCCTGGATCACTGCGCAGTGAGATCAGATGGAGCAGCACAGATCAGCGTTGTTATACACAGGGGCACACTCAGTATATAGAGATGTGGGTGATGGGGCCCTTGTGCCCCTGTGTATAACTCACCTGCTCCCCCATCCCCCTGCATATCTATCCCATTCACCCCTTTTCCTCCCGCATACCTCGCAGGGCCGGCCGGCCATTAGGCGGTCGCCTAGCGCGCAAAGGTCCTAGGGGCGCATTAATAATCATTATTATTTTTTTTCTTATTATTTCTAATTTATTTATCTTTTTTTTAAAATTATTATTCTTTTTTTTTATCCAGTATTTTGGCGCCCTTTTGTTTTTATTTTGCGTCGCGCTGGGGTGCGGTCGCACCCCCTGCAGTCCCGATAGCTACGCCACTGTTTATTTTATTATTTTATTTATCTTGTTATTTTTTATACAACTGGGGCACAAATTTTAAGTTTCGCCTCGGGCGCATGAAACCCGTGCTCCGGCCCTGCTCCTTGTTCTCTCTCACCCTCTCACGCCCAATATCCCTATCTCCCTCTAGTACCTGCCCCTCCCGCAGCCTTCCTGATCTTATCTGCCTCTCCTGCGGTCAAACCAACTTCTCAGGGCCCCTAGAATACCCCTGTATCTACGCCCTGGCTCCTCTGCTACCTGCTCCCGGCTTCTTCTCCGCCTAAAAAAGGTGAAGCAGCAGATCTGTCCGCACCTCTCGTATTCTCCTACCTGCTCCTGGGGTCTTCTCCTCCGCCTAAAAAAGGTGAAGCAGCAGATCCGGCCACACCTGTCGTATGCTCCTTGGTCATCGTACACCACGTCTGCCTCCTCGGCCGCCTTGTAGCCCACCTCATTGTTCCACTTGACGCCCGCTTTTTCGTATGCCTCGTCGTCCGCCTCGTAGCCCGCCTCGTCGTCTGGTGGCACAAAGGGCACCACCTTCGTGCGTGTCCTGACCTGCAGGAGACATGAAGTGTTTGTAACCAGGGACAGTGATACTCTGTATCGCAAGAGCTCCTGTGCCACTTATACCCCCTCCGCAATACCACGTTATACCGCCCTCCACAGGGCAAATACCCGTTATACCCACCTCCCCAGGCCCAGTACCCAGTTATACAACCCTCCCAAGGCCCAGTACCCTGTTATACACCCCTCCCAAGGCCCAGTACCCTGTTATACGCCCCTCCCCAGGCCCAGTACCCTGTTATACACCCCTCCCCAGGCCCAGTACCCTGTTATACACCCCTCCCAAGGCCCAGTACCCTGTTATACACCCCTCCCCAGGCCCAGTACCTGTTATACCCACCTCACCAGGCCCAGTACCCGTTATACCCACCTCACCAGGCCCAGTACCCATTATGTACCCCTCCCCAGAAGGTCATATTTCTATTTATCAAAAATACATTGAGTAACCTCTGGTTTTCAGGCATGTCCTAGGGGAGTTATCACAGAGACACAGAAACGTCGCTGAGTTTGGTGAGTAACTCCCTTAACCTCTCAGCAGTTGAATTCCCCATTAGGCGCTTAACACGTTAAAAACAAGCGTTGCTATTTCTCTGCATGAAGTTGCAGGTAATTGGAAGAGTTACACAGTGACGGCTATTTCATCACTCACCTTCTTCTCCCGAAACGGTCTTTTCTGTCTTATTTCCGGCTTCACATCGGATATCCATATCCATTCTTGGCCTCTGATCTGTATGCAAGACAATGCTTTAAGACAGGGTTGCGCAACCTTTTTCCCTGCTCCCCCCTCCCCCCTCCCCACCTTGTCTCCGACGTTCTGATGTAACGACGTCATGTGATATCACGTTGCTATGGCAATGCCACATCATGTGACGCCACGTTGCTGTCGCCAGAAGCCGCCGGAGACAAGGAAAGGGAACTTACAGAGGACTTGCGCGCGATTTCCGGCATTTAATTTAAATGCTGTGGGGAAGAGCGAGGGGCCACTGTAAGCGCCGAGCCCCTCCTCCCAAGAAAATGTCGCGCCCCTCGATTTGCACACCCCTGCTTTAAGAGATATTCTGGGACCCTCCAACTCCTCCATCGGACCCTTCCTCATACTCATATTGACTGACCTTGCAGTGCTCTGCCCTGACTTGCACTGACCTGCTATGATGCCTCTCAAAATACCATGCTAACTCATTCTGAACATACATGTGTCCTTTCTACATGTTACTCAGCTGGTATGGGCCACAGACAGCTTTCCCGGGGTCCAGGACTAGGGTTCTGTTTCTCTTTATTTGGGGGGGGGTATGTCGTATATACACCACACCATTCCTTCTCTGCTCGGGGAGATCCGGAGGGAGTACAGTTTCCACCGGGGGACCCTGGGCACCCATGGGTCGGCGACCTTGCGAGAACCCACCCCCCCCCCCAACCTGTTTTCTCTTGCACTGCCATAGACTACAACATTTCGGCCTGCTGGTCTTTTTCAGGTAAAGTGGCTAAACCCACTAAATCCAGCAAAGAAAGGCCAGCAGCCAAAACATTGTAGTCTGTGGCACAATAAATTATCTTTTTTTATTCAAATCTGTGTGCCCTTTTCCATCAATCTTATTGTATACATTGGACGAAATGCCGGTCTTCCCTGAGACTAAGGGGCACTGGTAAAAGTATCACTAATTGTTTTTTTTGGTATGCAGCAAATCCCCATCATTTTTGCGTTCTCTTGCTCTGCCCCAATCTGACACACCACCTTGCTCTCTCACCCCCCTCTTACACTCCCCCATCACCCTTTCCTTCCCCAAAGGTTGTCCTTTAATCAGATCTTACCCAAATTGTCTCCATCTCCCTTGGAAATGTTCTGTCTTTAAGCTGTGTGGCTCCTCTTGATCCGAACTTTCTTAGCTGACCCCTTTAGGTTTCGGCTCCGAGGGTCTAAAAAATAAGCGACTCCGAAAAGATGTGAAATATGCACAAGGGTCCTAAAATATTTATCTAATGGGGCTCTGAGGGGGAGACTTAAATACTAGTTAATATAATCTATTTAACTAACAAATATGATCTATTAAACTAAGAAATATAATGTATCAAACTAAATAAATATCTATTAAACTAATAAATAGAATCTATTGTACTAAGAAATATAATCTATTCAACTAAATAAATATAATCTATTTAAAAACAATACAATAAAAAGCTGGAGAAATGATACGTTAACCAAGCCACAGATTTGATGCCAATGAGCGTTGAACTCCTTGCAGATCCACCGTCAGCTGGTTGTGGCAGAAAGTGGTGACATGCGGTAGAACAGAGTGGTTGAGCTGTAACCACGGCAGTCAGGTCAGAAATCAACACAATATTTTTTGAAATTTAGAATGAGAATGTTCAATATGTCACATTCTGGGCTCAGACCCTGAGCCCTGTCACATGTTAGCAGCTTGTGATAATAGAAGATATCCATATACTGGGATGTGATAAGAGACATGAAGGTCATTTTATACTGGGTCCCATAACCTGCTTTATATGAAGTATCATTTTACACTAATTAGTAGAGATGCTACATTTTGAAAAATAGCGCTTTTGGCGACATTGTTCATTTTCTCTACAAATGATAAATGAAAAAGTTGGATAAAACGTTATATGTGTGTGTGCGCGTGCAATATATATATATATATATATATATACACATATACATACATACACATATAGTATGTTTATATATATATATCATACTATATGTATATATATTGTCTGTTTTATACACACATACACGTGTGTGTATATGTATGTGTGTGTGTGTGTGTATATATGTGTGTGCGTGTGTATATATATGGTATAACCCAGAGGTGCGCAAAGTGGAGGGCGGGAGATTTTTCGGGGGGGGGGGGGAGGCGCACGGGCGGTTGCAGAGGCCCCGCGCACTTCCTCGAGGCATTAAAATTAAATGCCGGGGGATCGCGTGAGGCCTCTGCAATGCTATTACTTACCTTGACTCTGCCGGCGTCACTCGTGTCCATGGCAACGCGGTGTTAAATTACGCCGCGGGGTCATGTGACGTCACCCTCGTCAAATGCCGCTGCCGGTCACGTGACGCCGCATCAAGGTAAAGGAGGGGGTGGGGGCGCGAGCTCCCCTGGTATCTTAATATATAAAATCGAATGGTTAGTGAGGTTAGTGCTATCTGCGGTGAATCTGATTGGTCCGTGGCCACCCGGACTCTCATTGGCCAAGAGGTACGCCCCACTGTGAGGTACGCCCCACTGTGACACACACACACCCTCCCATAGTCAGCCTCCCACACGACTCTCATTGGTCAAAAGGTACAGTGACATCACTGACACACACCTCCTTCACTCTCACACACTTGCAGTGACACCATACGGCCAGAACCTCTGAGGACTCCTTGGTAAATTGACATATCACACTGTCACCCCCCACACTATCACACTGTCACCCCCACACTCACCCCTGTCTACACACACACACACACAATCACTGTCATCCCACAAGTCTGAGTCATGCTGTCACCTGAGTTGTCACCTGTCACCCGTGTACACACACACTCACACTGTCACCCCCACACTCACACTCAACCCTGTACACACACACACACAGTGTCATCCCACAACTCAGACTCACGCTGTCACCCCGTGTAACACACACACACACACATCACACACATTCACACTCACCCCTGTCAAACAACAACTCACAATCATGTCACCCCTGTCTACACAGTCACTCACACTCACCTCTGTCATCCCACAACTCAGTAATGCTGTCACCCCTGTGTATACTGCTCTCTGTCATCACACAACTCAGTAATGCTGTCACCCCTGTGTATACACTGCTCTCACCACAGTGTACACACAGCTCTCTGTCAACACACAACTGAGTAATGCTGTCACCCCCTGTATATACACTGCTCTCACCACAGTGTATACACTGCCATGGCCGCACATTACCTTAATTCTCCCTCCGCAACGGCCCGCCCATTACCTTAATTGTCCCTCCGCAACGGCCCGCACACTCATGCTATGCCGTGGATTTTTGTAATTAAATTATCCCGATGGCCGCCACGCTTCTCCATCACCACACATGACCGTCACAAAACTGACGCCCATTAACTTAATTCTCCCTCCGCATGCACATTACCTTAAACACTCATGATACGGCGTGGCACTCCCTGTGCACATGGCCGTGCACAAAAAATATACCGCCACTCTCCGCAACTGCATGGCTTACAAGCACATGGCCGCCGCACACATTACACCGCCCGTCACTTTAAATACATTGCCGCCTCTCTGCACATGCCCTTCCCCCTCGGCCGGCCGGCCACCCGGCCACACACACACACACACCTCTCCCCGCTCCAAATCACCTCTCCCCGCTCCAAATCACCGCTCCCCCTCCCCAGCGGCATCACCTATCCCCCTCCCCAGCGGCGCTCAAACTCACCTCTCCCCCTCCCCAGCGGCGCTCAAACTCACCTCTCCCCCTCCCCAGCGGCATCACCTCTCACCCCTCCCCGCTCCAAATCACCTCGCTTCCCGCAGCTGCCACGCGGCGCGTAAAATGGCGGACCCCCTTCCTCCCTCGCGGCGCCGAGTCAGAAGATGGCGGCGCCCGGAAGTACAGGTAGGTGTCGCTCCCCCACCTCCGGCGCCAAACGGAACTGAGAAAGGGCGCATCAACTGAGACGTGTGTGTGTGTGTGTGTGTGTGTGTGTGTGAGTGTGTGTGTGTGTGTGTGTGTGTCACTGTCCACTGCCCCCCCTCCTGTCCACTGCCCCCCCTCCTGTCCACTGCCCCCCCTCCTGTCCACTGCCCCCCCCTCCTGTCCACTGCCCCCCCCTCCTGTCCACTGCCCCCCCCCCCTCCTGTCCACTGCCCCCCCCTCCTGTCCACTGCCCCCCCCCCTCCTGTCCACTGCCCCCCCCTCCTGTCCACTGCCCCCCCCTCCTGTCCACCGCGCCCCCCCCTCCTGTCCACCGCCCCCCCCCTCCTGTCCACCGCCCCCCCCCCTCCTGTCCACCGCCCCCCCTCCTGTCCACCGCCCCCCTCCTGTCCACCGCCCCCCCCTCCTGTCCACCGCCCCCCCCTCCTGTCCACCGCCCCCCCCCTCCTGTCCACCGTCCCCCCCCCTCCTGTCCACCGCCCCCCCCCTCCTGTCCACCGCCCCCCCTCCTGTCCACCCCCCCCTCCTGTCCACCCCCCCCCTCCTGTCCACCCCCCGTCCCTCCTGTCCATTGCCCCCCCGTCCCTCCTGTCCACTGTCCGTCCCTCCTGTCCACTGTCCGTCCCCCCCCCTCCTGTCCACTGTCCGTCCCTCCTGTCCACTGTCCCCCCATCCTGTCCACTGTCCCCCCCCTCCTGTCCACTGTCCATCCCCCCCCTCCTGTCCACTGTTCGTCCCTCCCCTCTGGGGAACACGGAGGGAGAGAGAAGGGAACGGGAAATTTTACTCACGGGCAACGCCAGGTCTCTCTCCCCCTCGCCGCTACAACTCACCTCTCTCCCTCCCCGCCGCCGCTCCAACTGGAACAGATGGCGGCGCCCGCAAGGACCCCCTTCCTCCCTCGCGGCGCCCAGTGAGAAGATGGCGGCGCACGGAAGTTCAGGTAGGTGTCGCGTGTGTCACTTCCCCACCCCCCCACTTCACCCCCCCCCTACCCCCCCCCCCCCCCCACTTCCCAGAGCACTCTCTCTACGGCTCAACATCCCCAAGGAGCAGGAGGAGGGCGGCAGGGACTTAATGCTGCTAGGTGAGGAAATGCAGGGGGAGGAATCCATGCCTTTGAGGTGCCCCCCCCCTGCCTTTGACGCCACCCTCCCCTCTCCCTTTGACGCCCCCCCCTCCCTTTGACGCCCCCCCCCCTCCCTTTGACGCCCCCCCCTGCCTTTGACGCCCCCCCCCCCTCCCTTTGACGCCCCCCCCTGCCTTTGACGCCCCCCCCCCTGCCTTTGACGCCCCCCCCCCTGCCTCCGGCCAACGCCGGGTATACACACACACCTCTCCTCCCCCCCATCACACTCACCTCCCTCTCCGGCGCTGACTCCCCTCCCCGCCCCCCTCCCCCTGCCTTTCACGCCCCCCCTCCCTGCCTCCGGCCAACGCCGGGTATACACCACACACCTCCTACACCCCCCATCACACTCACCTCCCTCCCCGCCGCTCATTCACCTCCCTGGCGCTGACCCACCTCCCCTCCCAGCCGCTGACCCACCTCCCCTCCCAGCCGCTGACCCACCTCCCCTCCCCGCCGCTGACTCACTTCCCCTCCCGACTCTCCCCTCCCTGGTGCTCCCCTCCCCGGCGCTCCAACTCACATCACCTCCCAACACACTGACTGACACACACACACGCTGACTGACGCACACACACGCACACTAACTGACGCGCGCACACACTGACTGACACACACACACACACTGACTGACACACACACACACTGACTGACACACACACACACACTGACTGACACACACACAACACACTGACTGACACACACACACAACACACTGACTGACACACACACTGGCTCACACACACACTGGCTCACACACACACACACACTAACTGACGTGCGCACACACACACACACTGACTGACACACAACACTGACTGACGCACACACTGACTGACGCACACACCGACTGACGCACACACCGACTGACCGCACACACCGGACTGACGCACACACCGACTGACGCACACACCGACTGACGCACACACCGACTGACGCACACACCGACTGACGCACACACCGACTGACGCACACACCGACTGACGCACAACACCCGACTGACGCACACACCCGACTGACACACACACACCGACTGACACACACACACCGACTGACACATCACACCGACTGACGCACACACCGACTGACGCACACACCGGACTGACGCACACCACCGACTGACGCACACACACCGACTGACACACACACACCGACTGACACACACACACCGACTGACACACACACACCGACTGACACACACACACACCGACTGACCACACACACACCACCGACAGACACACACACACACCGACTGACACACACACACACCACCGACAGACACACACACACACACCGACTTACACACACACACACACCGACTGACACACACACACACACACCGACTGACACACACACACACAACCGACTGACACACACACACACACCGACTGACACACACACACACACACCGACACACACACACACACACACCGACCTGACACACACACACACACACCGACTGACACACACACACACACACACACCGACTGACACACAACACACACACACACACACACCGACTGACACACACACACACACACACCGACTGACACACACACACACACACCGACTGACACACACACACACACACACCGACTGACACACACACACACACCGACTGACACACACACCGACTGACACACACACACACACCGACTGACACACACACCGACTGACACACACACACACACCGACTGACCACACACACACACACACACACACCGACACCGACACACACACACACACACCGACTGACACACACACACACACACCGACTGACACACACACACACACACCGACTGACACACACACACACACCGACTGACACACACACACCGACTGACACACACACCAACTGACACACACACACACACCGACTGACACACACACCGACTGACACACACACCGACTGGACACACACACCGACTGACACACAACCCACACACCGACTGACACACACCCACACACCGACTGACACACACACCCACTGACACACAGGACACCGACTGACACACAGGACACCGACTGACACACACACACACCGACTGACACACACACACACCGACTGACACACACACACACCGACTGACACACACACAACACCGACTGACACACACACACACACACACCGACTGACACACACACACACACACACACACCGACTGACACACACACTCACACACACACCGACTGACACACACACACCGACTGACACACACACACACACACACACCGACTGACACACACACACACACCGACTGACACACACACACACACAACACCGACTGACACACACACACACACCGACTGACACACACACACACACCCGACTGACACACACACACACACCGGACTGACACACACACACACACCGACTGACACACACACACACACACACACACACCGACTGACACACACACACCGACTGACACACACACAACACACACACACAGACTGACACACACACACACACACACCGACTGACACACACACACACACCGACTGACACACACACACACACACACACACACCGGACTGACACACACACACCGACTGACACACACACACACACACACCGACTGACACACACACACACACACACCGACTGACACACACACACACACACACACCGACTGACACACACACACACACACACCGACTGACCACACACACACCCCACTGACACACACACACCGACTGACACACACACACCACACCGACTGACACACCACACACACACACCGACTGACACACACACACACACCAACTGACACACACACACACCGACTGACACACACACCGACTGACACACACACACACACACACACCGACTGACACACACACACACACACACACACACACCGACTGACACACACACACACACACACCTCGACTGACACACACACACACCGACTGACACACACACACACACACACGACTGACACACACACACACACACACACACCGACTGACACAACACACACACACACACACACACCGACTGACACACACACACACACACACACCGACTGACACACACACACACACACAACCGACTGACACACACCACACACACCGACTGACACACACACACACACACCGACTGACACACACACACACCGACTGACACACACACACCACACACCACACACCACTGACACACACACACACACACACACACCGACTGACACACACACACACACACACACACCGACTGACACACACACACACCGACTGACACACACACACACACACACACACACCGACTGACACACACACACACACACACACCGACTGACACACACACACACACACACACACACACACCGACTGACACACACACACACACACACACACACCGACTGACACACACACACACCGACTGACACACACACACACACACACCGACTGACACACACACACACACACACCGACTGACACACACACACACCGACTGACACACACACACACACACACACCGACTGACACACACACACACACACCGACTGACACACACACACCGACTGACACACACACACACACACACACCGACTGACACACACACACACCGACTGACACACACACACCGACTGACACACACACACACACACACACCGACTGACACACACACACACACACACACACACACCGACTGACACACACACACACACCGACTGACACACACACACCGACTGACACACACACCGACTGACACACACACACACACACACCGACTGACACACACACACACACACACACACACCGACTGACACACACACACACACACACCGACTGACACACACACACACACACCGACTGACACACACACACACACACACACACACACACCGACACACACACACCGACTGACACACACCGACTGACACACACCGACACACACACACTGACTGACGCGCACACAAACCCTGACTGACGCACACACTGACTGAGGCACACACACACGCACACACTGACTGTGTGTGCGTCAGTCAGTCTGTGTGTGTTTGTGTTTCTGCCTCAGACTCACTGACGCGCGCGCAAACACACAGTGACTGACGCACACACGCTACATGAAGCTGTAAAGACTGACACACACACCGACTGACACA
>NW_027457247.1:0-67500 GCF_040206685.1 Ascaphus truei | reverse complement strand
GGGGGGGAACGGGGACATGAGAGGGCATCCCCCGCTCCCATCACCATAACTGCGGGCAGCAGGAGCACCGGAGAGGGGAGGGAGGTGGAGGAAGGCACAGATAATACTTACTGTGTCCTCCATCCTCCATGGGAAAAAAATGGCCGCTCGTTGGGGGCTGGCTCATATAGAGCCTGGCCGCGCGCCCACAAAGCCTGGGAGCGCGCGCCAATCATCTGTCAGGTAGGGGGAGTTTTTTTTTTTTTTCCAGCCAGCGCGAGCAGGGAAATTTCAGCGCGAGCAGGGAAAATTTAAAAAACAAAACACGTGTGCTGCTTGGGCCAATAGTTACTCGCCTGGGGGTTAAATCCACCCGCCCCGGGCGAGTAAATGTATAGGATTGTCGAACACTGTATATATATATATATATATATATAATCTTCTTCTCTCTGAAGAAGACCGTTTTAGTCGGAACGCGTTGGAGTGAGAGTCTGTGGAGTGGGACCCCTACCCTTTTCCATGACAGGAGGCCTTGGCTATCTGTAAATTGGCCTTTCACACCTACGCTTTAATGGTGATGTATTTACATCTTTAATACTCGAGCATTTATTGCCTCCATTTCTGCAATTACTATTTTACAACAACAGCTATCTCCTTACGTTATGTGCACAAATCTGCAGTGTGTGTAGAGGTATATGTGCATGCTTGGATCAGAGCTGCTTGTGTGTAGAGGTATATGTGCATGCTTGGATCAGAGCTGCTTGTGTGGAGAGGTATATGAGCATGCTTGGATCAGAGCTGCTTGTGTGTAGAGGTATATGTGCATGCTTGGATCAGAGCTGCTTGTGTGTAGAGGTATATGTGCATGCTTGGATCAGAGCTGCTTGTGTGGAGAGGTATATGAGCATGCTTGGATCAGAGCTGCTTGTGTGTAGAGGTATATGTGGATCAGAGCTGCTTGTGTGTAGAGGTATATGTGCATGCTTGGATCAGAGCTGCTTGTGTGGAGAGGTATATGTGCATGCTTGGATCAGAGCTGCTTGTGTGTAGAGGTATATGTGCATGCTTGGATCAGAGCTGCTTGTGTGTAGAGGTATATGTGCATGCTTGGATCAGAGCTGCTTGTGTGTAGAGGTATATGTGCATGATTGGATCAGAGCTGCTTGTGTGTAGAGGTATATGTGCATGCTTGGATCAGAGCTGCTTGTGTGGAGAGGTATATGTGCATGCTTGGATCAGAGCTGCTTGTGTGTGTAGAGGTATATGTGCATGCTTGGATCAGAGCTGCTTGTGTGTAGAGGTATATGTGCATGCTTGGATCAGAGCTGCTTGTGTGTAGAGGTATATGTGTATGCTTGGATCAGAGCTGCTTGTGTGTAGAGGTATATGTGCATGCTTGGATCAGAGCTGCTTGTGTGTAGAGGTATATGTGCATGCTTGGATCAGAGCTGCTTGTGTGTAGAGGTATATGTGCATGCTTGGATCAGAGCTGCTTGTGTGTAGAGGTATATGCGCATGCTTGGATCAGAGCTGCTTGTGTGGAGAGGTATATGCGCATGATTGGATCAGAGCTGCTTGTGTGTAGAGGTATATGCGCATGCTTGGATCAGAGCTGCTTGTGTGTAGAGGTATATGTGCATGATTGGATCAGAGCTGCTTGTGTGGAGAGGTATATGTGCATGCTTGGATCAGAGCTGGAGTGTGTGTAGAGGTATATGTGCATGCTTGGATCAGAGCTGCTTGTGTGTAGAGGTATATGTGCATGCTTGGATCAGAGCTGCTTGTGTGTAGAGGTATATGTGCATGCTTGGATCAGAGCTGCTTGTGTGGAGAGGTATATGTGCATGCTTGGATCAGAGCTGCTTGTGTGTAGAGGTATATGTGCATGCTTGGATCAGAGCTGCTTGTGTGTAGAGGTATATGTGCATGATTGGATCAGAGCTGCTTGTGTGGAGAGGTATATGTGCATGCGTGGATCAGAGCTGCAGTGTGTGTAGAGGTATATGTGCATGCTTGGATCAGAGCTGCAGTGTGTGGAGAGGTATATGTGCATGCTTGGATCAGAGCTGCTTGTGTGGAGAGGTATATGTGCATGCTTGGATCAGAGTTGCAGTGTGTGTAGAGGTATATGTGCATGCTTGGATCAGAGCTGCTTGTGTGTAGAGGTATATGTGCATGCTTGGATCAGAGCTGCTTGTGTGTAGAGGTATATGTGCATGCTTGGATCAGAGTTGCAGTGTGTGTAGAGGTATATGTGCATGCTTGGATCAGAGCTGCTTGTGTGTAGAGGTATATGTGCATGCTTGGATCAGAGCTGCTTGTGTGTAGAGGTATATGTGCATGCTTGGATCAGAGCTGCTTGTGTGTAGAGGTATATGTGCATGCTTGGATCAGAGCTGCAGTGTGTGTAGAGGTATATGTGCATGCTTGGATCAGAGCTGCTTGTGTGTAGAGGTATATGTGCATGCTTGGATCAGAGCTGCTTGTGTGTAGAGGTATATGTGCATGCTTGGATCAGAGCTGCTTGTGTGTAGAGGTATATGTGCATGCTTGGATCAGAGCTGCTTGTGTGTAGAGGTATATGTGCATGCTTGGATCAGAGCTGCTTGTGTGTAGAGGTATATGTGCATGCTTGGATCAGAGCTGCTTGTGTGGAGAGGTATATGTGCATGCTTGGATCAGAGCTGCTTGTGTGTAGAGGTATATGTGCATGCTTGGATCAGAGCTGCTTGTGTGTGTAGAGGTATATGTGCATGCTTGGATCAGAGCTGCTTGTGTGTAGAGGTATATGTGCATGCTTGGATCAGAGCTGCTTGTGCTGGTGATTACTTTTGCTGTTCTTTGCCTCACGGAATACATGTTTGGTAGATGTGAGTCCCCCTCCTCTTTTATCAATTTTTCTCCCCTTGTTTTTAACCCACAGTAATACATTTGTATTGTTATCACTTTCTTGGCATGCCCGTGTGCTTCTTCATAAGGATGCTTTTTTCGTTGTAATACATATCCATTATCCTTTAGCACCACTGTCCATTGTTATTATATCATAAATCAAGACAGTTTCTGGGCAACAGTGACGCACTGTGTTGATGCGGTATACTTTGTGTCACATATATATATATATATATATACTAGCTGAGAGACCCGGCGTTGCCCGTGATGTAATGTTCCCGTTCCTCTCTCTCTCCTCCCCCTCTCTGTTTGTCCCCCATTCACATCAATCCAGTCCCCCCCCCCTCCTTTACAGCTTCATGTAGCGTGTGTGCGTCAGTCACTGTGTGTTTGCGCGCGCGTCAGTGAGTCTGAGGCAGAAACACAAACACACACAGACTGACTGACGCACACACAGTCAGTGTGTGCGTGTGCGTGTGCGTGTGCGTGTGCCTCAGTCAGTGTGTGCGTCAGTCAGGGTTTGTGTGCGCGTCAGTCAGTGTGTGTGTGCGCGTGCGGCAGTCAGTGTGTGTGTGGGGGTGTGTGTGTGTGTCAGTCGGTGTGTGTGTGTGTCAGTGGGTGTGTGTGTGTGTGTCAGTGGGTGTGTGTGTGTGTGTCAGTGGGTGTGTGTGTGTGTGTCAGTGGGTGTGTGTGTGTGTGTCAGTCGGTGTGTGTGTGTGTGTCAGTCGGTGTGTGTGTGTGTGTGTCAGTCGGTGTGTGTGTGTGTGTGTCAGTCGGTGTGTGTGTGTGTGTGTGTCAGTCGGTGTGTGTGTGTGTGTGTGTCAGTCGGTGTGTGTGTGTGTGTGTCAGTCGGTGTGTGTGTGTGTGTGTGTCAGTCGGTGTGTGTGTGTGTGTGTCAGTCGGTGTGTGTGTGTGTGTGTGTGTCAGTCGGTGTGTGTGTGTGTGTGTGTGTGTCAGTCGGTGTGTGTGTGTGTGTGTGTCAGTCGGTGTGTGTGTGTGTGTGTCAGTCGGTGTGTGTGTCAGTCGGTGTGTGTGTCAGTCTTTACAGCTTCATGTAGCGTGTGTGCGTCAGTCACTGTGTGTTTGCGCGCGCGTCAGTGAGTCTGAGGCAGAAACACAAACACACACAGACTGACTGACGCACACACAGTCAGTGTGTGCGTGTGTGTGTGCCTCAGTCAGTGTGTGCGTCAGTCAGGGTTTGTGTGCGCGTCAGTCAGTGTGTGTGTGTCGGTGTGTGTCAGTCGGTGTGTGTGTGTCGGTGTGTGTGTGTGTGTGTGTGTGTGTGTCAGTCGGTGTGTGTGTGTGTGTGTGTCAGTCGGTGTGTGTGTGTGTGTGTCAGTCGGTGTGTGTGTGTGTGTGTGTGTGTCAGTCGGTGTGTGTGTCAGTCGGTGTGTGTGTCAGTCGGTGTGTGTGTGTGTGTGTCAGTCGGTGTGTGTGTGTGTGTGTGTGTGTCAGTCGGTGTGTGTGTGTGTGTGTGTGTCAGTCGGTGTGTGTGTGTGTGTGTGTCAGTCGGTGTGTGTGTGTGTGTGTGTGTCAGTCGGTGTGTGTGTGTGTGTGTGTGTCAGTCGGTGTGTGTGTGTGTGTGTGTGTGTGTGTCAGTCGGTGTGTGTGTGTGTGTGTGTCAGTCGGTGTGTGTGTCAGTCGGTGTGTGTGTGTGTGTCAGTCGGTGTGTGTGTGTGTGTCAGTCGGTGTGTGTGTGTGTGTCAGTCGGTGTGTGTGTGTCAGTCGGTGTGTGTGTGTGTCAGTCGGTGTGTGTGTGTGTGTGTGTCAGTCGGTGTGTGTGTGTGTGTGTGTGTCAGTCGGTGTGTGTGTGTGTGTCAGTCGGTGTGTGTGTGTGTGTGTCAGTCGGTGTGTGTGTGTGTGTGTGTGTGTGTGTCAGTTGGTGTGTGTGTGTCAGTCGGTGTGTGTGTGTGTGTCAGTCGGTGTGTGTGTGTGTGTGTCAGTCTGTGTGTGTGTGTGTGTGTGTGTGTCAGTCGGTGTGTGTGTGTCAGTCGGTGTGTGTGTGTGTGTGTGTGTCAGTCGGTGTGTGTGTGTGTCAGTCGGTGTGTGTGTGTGTGTGTGTCAGTCGGTGTGTGTGTGTGTGTGTGTCAGTCGGTGTGTGTGTGTGTGTGTGTCAGTCGGTGTGTGTGTGTGTGTGTGTGTCAGTCGGTGTGTGTGTGTCAGTCGGTGTGTGTGTGTGTGTGTGTGTCAGTCGGTGTGTGTGTGTGTGTCAGTCGGTGTGTGTGTGTGTGTGTGTGTCAGTCGGTGTGTGTGTGTGTCAGTCGGTGTGTGTGTGTGTCAGTCGGTGTGTGTGTGTGTCAGTCGGTGTGTGTGTGTGTCAGTCGGTGTGTGTGTGTGTGTCAGTGGGTGTGTGGGTGTCAGTGGGTGTGTGTGTCAGTCGGTGTGTGGGTGTGTGTCAGTCGGTGTGTGGGTGTGTGTGTCAGTCGGTGTGTGTGTCAGTCGGTGTGTGTGTCAGTCGGTGTGTGTGTCAGTCGGTGTGTGTGTCAGTCGGTGTGTGTGTCAGTCGGTGTGTGTGTCAGTCGGTGTGTGTGTCAGTCGGTGTGTGTGTCAGTCGGTGTGTGTGTGTGTGTGTCAGTCGGTGTGTGTGTGTCAGTCGGTGTGTGTGTGTGTGTCAGTCGGTGTGTGTGTGTGTGTGTCAGTCGGTGTGTGTGTGTGTGTGTCAGTCGGTGTGTGTGTGTGTGTGTGTCAGTCGGTGTGTGTGTGTGTGTGTGTGTGTGTGTCGGTGTGTGTGTGTGTGTGTGTCAGTCGGTGTGTGTGTGTGTGTCAGTCGGTGTGTGTGTCAGTCGGTGTGTGTGTCAGTCGGTGTGTGTGTGTGTGTCAGTCGGTGTGTGTGTGTGTGTGTGTGTCAGTCGGTGTGTGTGTGTGTGTGTCAGTCGGTGTGTGTGTGTGTGTGTGTGTCAGTCGGTGTGTGTGTGTGTGTGTCAGTCGGTGTGTGTGTGTGTGTGTCAGTCGGTGTGTGTGTGTGTGTGTGTCGGTGTGTGTGTGTGTGTGTCAGTCGGTGTGTGTGTGTGTGTCAGTCGGTGTGTGTGTGTGTGTCAGTCGGTGTGTGTGTGTGTGTGTCAGTCGGTGTGTGTGTGTGTGTGTCAGTCGGTGTGTGTGTGTGTGTCAGTCGGTGTGTGTGTGTGTGTCAGTCGGTGTGTGTGTGTGTGTCAGTCGGTGTGTGTGTGTGTCAGTCGGTGTGTGTGTGTCAGTCGGTGTGTGTGTGTCAGTCGGTGTGTGTGTGTCAGTCGGTGTGTGTGTGTCAGTCGGTGTGTGTGCGTCAGTCGGTGTGTGTGCGTCAGTCGGTGTGTGTGCGTCAGTCGGTGTGTGTGCGTCAGTCGGTGTGTGTGCGTCAGTCGGTGTGTGCGTCAGTCGGTGTGTGCGTCAGTCGGTGTGTGCGTCAGTCGGTGTGTGCGTCAGTCGGTGTGTGCGTCAGTCGGTGTGTGTGTGTCAGTCGGTGTGTGCGTCAGTCGAGGTGTGTGCGTCAGTCGGTGTGTGCGTCAGTCGGTGTGTGCGTCAGTCGGTGTGTGCGTCAGTCGGGTGTGTGCGTCAGTCGGTGTGTGCGTCTGTCGGTGTGTGCGTCTGTCGGTGTGTGCGTCAGTCGGTGTGTGTGTCAGTCGGTGTGTGTGTCAGTCAGTGTGTGTGTCAGTCAGTGTGTGTGTCAGTCAGTGTGTGTGTGAGCCAGTGTGTGTGAGCCAGTGTGTGTGTGTCAGTCAGTGTGTGTGTGTGTGTGTGTGTGTGTCAGTCAGTGTGTGTGTGTGTGTCAGTCAGTGTGTGTGTGTGTGTCAGTCAGTGTGTGTGTGTGTCAGTCAGAGTGTGTGTGTGTCAGTCAGTGTGTGCGCCGCGTCAGTTAGTGTGCGTGTGTGTGCGTACAGTCAGCGTGTGTGTGTGTCAGTCAGTGTGGTTGGAGGTGATGTGAGTGTGAGCGCCGGGGAGGGGAGCACCAGGGAGGGGAGTCAGGGGAGGGGAAGTGAGTCAGCGGGCGGGGAGGGGAGGTGGGTCAGCGGCTGGGAGGGGAGGTGGGTCAGCGGCTGGGAGGGGAGGTGGGTCAGCGCCAGGGAGGTGAATGAGCGGCGGGGAGGGAGGTGAGTGTGATGGGGGTGTAGGAGGTGTGTGTGTATACCCGGCGTTGGCCGGAGGCAGGGAGGGGGGGGCGTGAAAGGCAGGGGGAGGGGGGCGGGGAGGGGAGTCAGCGCCGGAGAGGGAGGTGAGTGTGATGGGGGGGAGGAGAGGTGTGTGTGTATACCCGGCGTTGGCCGGAGGCAGGGGGGGGGGGCGTCAAAGGCAGGGGGGGGGGGCGTCAAAGGCAGGGGGGGGGCGTCAAAGGGAGGGGGGGGGGGCGTCAAAGGGAGGGGGGGGCGTCAAAGGGAGAGGGGAGGGTGGCGTCAAAGGCAGGGGGGGGGCACCTCAAAGGCATGGATTCCTCCCCCTGCATTTCCTCACCTAGCAGCATTAAGTCCCTGCCGCCCTCCTCCTGCTCCTTGGGGATGTTGAGCCGTAGAGAGAGTGCTCTGGGAAGTGGGGGGGGGTGGGTAGGGGGGGGGTGAAGTGGGGGGGTGGGGAAGTGACACACGCGACACCTACCTGAACTTCCGTGCGCCGCCATCTTCTCACTGGGCGCCGCGAGGGAGGAAGGGGGTCCTTGCGGGCGCCGCCATCTGTTCCAGTTGGAGCGGCGGCGGGGAGGGAGAGAGGTGAGTTGTAGCGGCGAGGGGGAGAGAGACCTGGCGTTGCCCGTGAGTAAAATTTCCCGTTCCCTTCTCTCTCCCTCCGTGTTCCCCAGAGGGGAGGGACGAACAGTGGACAGGAGGGGGGGGGACGGACAGTGGACAGGAGGGGGGGGGACAGTGGACAGGATGGGGGGACAGTGGACAGGAGGGACGGACAGTGGACAGGAGGGGGGGGGACGGACAGTGGACAGGAGGGACGGACAGTGGACAGGAGGGACGGGGGGGCAATGGACAGGAGGGACGGGGGGTGGACAGGAGGGGGGGGGTGGACAGGAGGGGGGGGGTGGACAGGAGGGGGGGCGGTGCGGACAGGAGGGGGGGGCGGTGGACAGGAGGGGGGGGGGACGGTGGACAGGAGGGGGGGGGCGGTGGACAGGGAGGGGGGGGCGGTGGAGAGGAGGGGGGGGCGGTGGACAGGAGGGGGGCGGTGGACAGGAGGGGGGGCGGTGGACAGGAGGGGGGGCGGCGGTGGACAGGAGGGGGGGGGGCGGTGGACAGTGAGGGGGGGGGCGCGGTGGACAGGGAGGGGGGGGCAGTGGACAGGAGGGGGGGGCAGTGGACAGGAGGGGGGGGCAGTGGACAGGAGGGGGGGCAGTGGACAGGAGGGGGGGGGGGCAGTGGACAGGAGGGGGGGGCAGTGGACAGGAGGGGGGGCAGTGGACAGGAGGGGGGGGCAGTGGACAGGAGGGGGGGCAGTGGACAGGAGGGGGGGCAGTGGACAGTGACACACACACACTCACACACACACACACACACACACACACACACACGTCTCAGTTGATGCGCCCTTTCTCAGTTCCGTTTGGCGCCGGAGGTGGGGGAGCGACACCTACCTGTACTTCCGGGCGCCGCCATCTTCTGACTCGGCGCCTAGCGAGGGAGGCAGGGGGTCCGCCATTTTGCGCGCCGCGTGGCAGCTGCGGGAAGCGAGGTGATTTGGAGCGGGGAGGGGTGAGAGGTGATGCCGCTGGGGAGGGGGAGAGGTGAGTTTGAGCGCCGCTGGGGAGGGGGAGAGGTGATGCCGCTGGGGAGGGGGAGAGGTGATTTGGAGCGGGGAGAGGTGTGTGTGTGTGTGTGGCCGGGTGGTCCGGGCCGGCCGAGGGGAGAGGGCATGTGCAGAGAGGCGGCAATGTATTTAAAGTGACGGGCGGTGTAATGTGTGCGGCGGCCATGTGCTTGTAAGCCATGCAGTTGCGGAGAGTGGCGGTATATTTTTTGTGCACGGCCATGTGCACAGGGAGTGCCACGCCGTATCATGAGTGTTTAAGGTAATGTGCATGCGGAGGGAGAATTAAGTTAATGGGCGTCAGTTTTGTGACGGTCATGTGTGGTGATGGAGAAGCGTGGCGGCCATCGGGATAATTTAATTACAAAAATCCACGGCATAGCATGAGTGTGCGGGCCGTTGCGGAGGGACAATTAAGGTAATGGGCGGGCCGTTGCGGAGGGAGAATTAAGGTAATGTGCGGCCATGGCAGTGTATACACTGTGGTAGAGAGCAGTGTATATACAGGGGTGACAGCATTACTCAGTTGTGTGTTGACAGAGAGCTGTGTGTACACTGTGGTGAGAGCAGTGTATACACAGGGGTGACAGCATTACTGAGTTGTGTGATGACAGAGAGCAGTATACACAGGGGTGACAGCATTACTGAGTTGTGGGATGACAGAGGTGAGTGTGAGTGACTGTGTAGACAGGGGTGACATGATTGTGAGTTGTTGTTTGACAAGGGGTGAGTGTGAATGTGTGTGATGTGTGTGTGTGTGTGTGTTACACGGGGTGACAGCGTGAGTCTGAGTTGTGGGATGACACTGTGTGTGTGTGTGTGTACAGGGTTGAGTGTGAGTGGTGGGGGTGACAGTGTGAGTGTGTGTGTACACGGGTGACAGGTGACAACTCAGGTGACAGCATGACTCAGACTTGTGGGATGACAGTGATTGTGTGTGTGTGTGTGTAGACAGGGGTGAGTGTGGGGGTGACAGTCGTGATAGTGTGGGGGGTGACAGTGTGATATGTCAATTTACCAAGGAGTCCTCAGAGGTTCTGGCCGTATGGTGTCACTGCAAGTGTGTGAGAGTGAAGGAGGTGTGTGTCAGTGATGTCACTGTACCTTTTGACCAATGAGAGTCGTGTGGGAGGCTGACTATGGGAGGGTGTGTGTGTGTCACAGTGGGGCGTACCTCACAGTGGGGCGTACCTCTTGGCCAATGAGAGTCCGGGTGGCCACGGACAATCAGATTCACCGCAGATAGCACTAACCTCACTAACCATTCGATTTTATATATTAAGATATATATATATATATATATATATATATATATAATCAAAAATAAATAGACTATACCGTTCTGTGGCTAACGAAATGCTTTTATTTGTGCGAGCTTTCGAGATACGCTGATCTCTTCTTCTGGCGGTGTTACAATGAATGAAGCAAGCAAAGGGTATACTTAAAAACAGTGTCTCTTGGAATGTTATCTGTGCTTGTCTCTTCCCCCCCCCCCCCCCTTGTGTGAATGTGATTTAAGGCTAGAGGTGTTAAATGGTTCCTGAAAGTTAGTGATGTAAGAGTGTGTGTGTGTGTGTGTGTGTGTATCTGTGTGAATATAAATGAATGGAGAGCCCACAGTTTTATACAGTGCTTTACAAAAGGTGTGTGTGTGGAGTGGGAGTTAATATAAATTGTGTGGGTAGGTGTGGAAATGTGAGAGATTGTAGCAAAACTAAAAGTGTGTGTAGATACTATGTGGTCCCTATTGGTGTATAGGGATGGAAAAACAAGGAGTATTTGTATGTGTAAGAGACAGCTGTGTGTGCATACATATAGCACAGTATGTACAGACATGGCCTTTAGCGCTCATGGGAAGAGAGTTCACTTGTGTCAGTAATGACTCATAAAATTTCGATCTCTGTTTAGGCCACCGCTAAGTGTCCCGAACAGTTGCATATATTTCTATTCGTGCAAACCTCTCTATTTCGGTGTTTTAAGATTAACTTTGAGTATGGCAACCCCAGATCGTCCATCTTATGGACAGAGTCAGAGAAATGTTCGCCGACAGGACTGTCTCTTGTTCCGCGTGTGATGCTGTGCGATGCAGGTTCATTCTCTTGTTTAGACCCCTGCCCCGTCTCACCTATGTAGTAGCAGCCCCCTGGACATTTCATGCACATGATGAGGAACACGACATTGCTGGAGGAACAGGTGAACCTTCCTCTGATTTTGTATTCCCGATTCCTGTGTGGTATTTGTATTGTGTCCGCTGTGTAGAGTATTGCGCAGGTTTTGCATCTTGCGTCCTGGCCTGGCATATATATAATTATATATATATATATTCCACAGAAGCAGCCGGCACTCCAGTTGCATGTAGAAAAAATTGGGTGCTTGTCCCATAAAGCAATAATAAACCACACGATTCCGTTTGAAGCACGAGATCAGGAGACAGCACTCTGGTAAGTTTGATCACAAGTTTTTGTACTGAAAAAGACACATAAACCGACGTGTCACGACAGGTCACTCTGCGCGTATTCTGACAGGCCGAGATGGCGTTTGCAGGGAGCTCGGGCGGTGGTAACATCTCTGCGGTGGCGCGGTCCGGATCCCAATACGTTCGCCGCGGAACCCGCTCTGGGCTTCAGTGTAAATCTCTGTCTCCCCCTGTCAGCCTCAGGCAGCTGTTTAGCTATATTTTTTAGCCAATCCAGGATTCCTTATCCCGTTTTATTGAACACTGTCTTCCTTTTTATTATTTTATATACGTTTGTCATGTTGTTTATAGATTTATTCATTTAGTTATATTTGATTATTCATGTGGTTTGTGTTCATTGTAACCGAACCCGGATCTGTGACGCATATGTACTGAGGTGGGGTTGGATCCCCTCGGTTATTTCTTGTTTTATTAATAAATAATTTACTATATTTTAATCTCTGGTGCGCATTGTGTGCATTTTTCTTCTTGTCTGCACAGTGCTTCAGATTCTGCATCTGAAAAAATGCCGGTGGATCGGGATGTGAGGTAGGGAAGTGACGTCCCGCGCCGGAACGTTATTGCCACGCCTCCAAATATTCATTGCCACGCCCCCAAATCGCGCCCGCTGCATACCCTGCAAAGCCATTAAAAAGCTCAGGCTTCAGCAAGTGTATTGCAGCGTGTGTGCGCCTTCCCTCCGTCTGAAATACTATAGACCAGGCCTGCACAACTCGTAAAGCGAGAAGGGCCAAAATGCTCCAAGGAAAAAAAAATTGGGCCGCACGGGTAAAATCATCATCATCATCTCTCCTCCAGCACCTCTCATCATCATCCTCATATCTCCCCCAGAACCCCTCACTATCAACCTTTGCGATACTCCCCATCTATCTCTCATACCCCCATCTCTCCCCCTCACCCACACATAATACTCCCTCTCCACAAACACACAATACCCCACTGCACACCACACACATCCCACGCCCCCTGCACCTCACATCCTTCTACCCCCCTGCACCTCACATCACTCTCCCCCCCTGCACCTCACATCACTCTCCCCCCCTGCACCTCACACCACTCTCCCCCCCTGCACCTCCCATCTCTCCCCCCTGCACCTCCCATCACTCTCCCCCCTGCACCTCACATCACTCTCCCCCGCTGCACCTCACATCACTCTTCCCCCCTGCACCTCACATCACTCTTCCCCCCTGCACCTCACATCACTCCCCCCCCTGAACCTCACACCACTCTCCCCCCCCTGCACCTCACATCACTCTCCCCCCCTGCAACTCACATCACTCTCCCCCCCTGCAACTCACATCACTCTCCCCCCTGTACCTCCAATCACCCCCCCTGCACCTCCAATCACCCCCCCTACACCTCCAACAACCCTCCCCTGCACCTCCAATAACCCCCCCTGCACATCCAACAACCCTCCCCTGCACCTCCAAAGACCCCCCCTGCACCTCCAATGACCCCCCCTGCACCTCCAATAACCCCCCCTGTACCTCCAATAACCCCACCACACCTCCAATGACCCCCACACCTCCAATCACCCCCCCTGCACCTCAATCACCCCCCCTGCACCTCAATCACCCCCCTGCACCTCCAACCACCCCCCCTGAACCTCCAATCACCCCCCCTGAACCTCCAATGATCCCCCCTGCACCTCCAATGATCCCCCCTGCACCTCCAATCACCCCCCCCTGCACCTCCAATCACCCCCCCCCGCTGCACCTCCAATCACCCCCCCTGCACCTCCAATCACCCCCCTCTGCACCTCCAATCACCCCCCCTGCACCTCCAATCACCCCCCCCTGCACCTCCAATCACCCCTGCACCTCACCCCCTACACCTCACCTCCCCTGCACCTCACCTCAATGCACCTCACCTCAATGCACCTCACATCACCCCCGGGACCGCGGGGAATCGCTGCCATTTTTTTTTTTTGAAGGTTTTTTTTTTTTAAGTTTTTTTTTTTTTTAAATCTCATTGCGGGCCGCACAGAGAGGCCGGGCGGGCCGCACAGAGAGGCCGGGCGGGCCGCACAGAGAGGCCGGGCGGGCCGTACAGAGGGGGGCCGCACAGAGAGGCCGGGCGGGCCGCACAGAGAGGCCGGGCGGGCCGCACAGAGAGGCGGGGCGGGCCGTACAGAGGGGGCCGCACAGAGAGGCGGGGCGGGGCCGCACAGAGAGGCGGGGCGGGCCGCACAGAGAGGCGGGGGCGGGCCGCACAGAGAGGCGGGGCGGGCCGCACAGAGAGGCGGGGCGGGCCGCACAGAGAGGCGGGGCGGGCCGCACAGAGAGGCGGGGGCGGGCCGCACAGAGAGGCGGGGCGGGCCGCACAGAGAGGCCGGGCGGGCCGCACAGAGAGGCCGGGGCGGGGCCGCACAGAGAGGCCGGGCGGGCCGTACAGAGAGGCGGGGCGGGCCGCACAGAGAGGCCGGGCGGGCCGCACAGAGAGGCCGGGCGGGCCGCACAGAGAGGCCGGGCGGGCCGCACAGAGAGGCCAGGCGGGCCGCACAGAGAGGCCGGGCGGGCCGTACAGAGGGGGCCGCACAGAGAGGCGGGGCGGGCCGCACAGAGAGGCCGGGCGGGCCGCACAGAGAGGCGGGGCGGGCCGCACAGAGAGGCCGGGCGGGCCGCACAGAGAGGCGGGGCGGGCCGCACAGAGAGGCCGGGCGGGCCGCACAGAGAGGCGGGGCGGGCCGCACAGAGAGGCGGGGCGGGCCGCACAGAGAGGCGGGGCGGGCCGCACAGAGAGGCGGGGCGGGCCGCACAGAGAGGCGGGGCGGGCCGCACAGAGAGGCCGGGCGGGCCGCACAGAGAGGCCGGGCGGGCCGCACAGAGAGGCCGGGCGGGCCGCACAGAGAGGCCGGGCGGGCCGCACAGAGAGGCCGGGCGGGCCGCACAGAGAGGCCGGGCGGGCCGCACAGAGAGGCCGGGCGGGCCGCACAGAGAGGCCGGGCGGGCCGCACAGAGAGGCCGGGCGGGCCGCATGCGGCCCGCGGCCGTTATGTTGTGCAGGCCTGCTATAGACGCAGCCTTATCGACGCTTACTGAATAGGCCACTGTGTCTCTGTGTCTCTCTGTGTCTCTCTGTGTCTCTCAAATCAAAATCAGCTTTGTTGGCATGACAAAAGAACATTTCAGTATTGCCAAAGCGTGAGTAATAGGGGGTGTGGGACAATGATTACACGAATACTAGGGGGTACGGTTTAATGGTTATACAGTACATTACTTTTGTCTCTCTCTCATTCTCTGTCTCTCTCTCATTCTCTGTGTCTCTCTCATTCTCTGTGTCTCTCATTCTCTGTCTCTCTCTCATTCTCTGTCTCTCTCTCATTCTCTGTGTCTCTCTCATTCTCTGTGTCTCTCTCATTCTCTGTGTCTCTCTCATTCTCTGTGTCTCTCTCTCATTCTCTGTCTCTCTCTCATTCTCTGTCTCTCTCTCATTCTCTGTCTCTCTCTCATTCTCTGTCTCTCTCTCATTCTCTGTCTCTCTCTCATTCTCTGTCTCTCTCTCATTCTCTGTCTCTCTCTCTCATTCTCTGTCTCTCTCTCATTCTCTGTCTCTCTCTCATTCTCTGTCTCTCTCTCATTCTCTGTCTCTCTCTCTCATTCTCTGTCTCTCTCTCTCATTCTCTGTCTCTCTCTCATTCTCTGTCTCTCTCTCATTCTCTGTCTCTCTCTCATTCTCTGTCTCTCTCTCTCATTCTCTGTCTCTCTCTCTCATTCTCTGTCTCTCTCTCATTCTCTGTCTCTCTCTCATTCTCTGTCTCTCTCTCATTCTCTGTCTCTCTCTCTCATCCCTGTATGATAGGTATGTTCCAACTCTATTTTTTGCTCTTCTTTTCCGTTTGAGAGGAGGGAGTCCCTCACCTCTTCAGCCACACACCAGGAACGCTGGATTGCTTACAGACGCTCGGAGAGGCGGATACAGTCGTGGATTGCAGGCACTGATTTATCTGGTAAGTACCGCAAACATGCTTGAACAAGGGCCGTAGACATTTTATTTGATGGTTTAGATTACCATTGTCTGTGGTTGTTAGTTATTGGTATTACAGTTTTTTGATGTTGTTACGAATCAAATACATTTTGAAGTAGTAATCCCCTCCGAACTGGGCATTCCTGGCCAATAATGCCCTGGCTGTAAGAGTTGAAGGGCCCAAGCAAAGCCCCCACCTCTATACACACTAACACTGCAGGGGCATCAGAGTGTCTTATTGTCATGGCAACAGGAGGTGTCACGTGATGTAATTTGTTTAATAAATTATTTTTTAAGGTGTCCCGGTTTTTCGTTTTCGAAATCTGGTCACCCTATTCATCATATGTTTAGCATCAGCTTATTCTGGTCTTTTATTATTTAATAGCTTGCCGTATATACTATCTGTGTAGAGTGATTGTTAAATGTCATTGGGCGCAGAATCAATCCACGTACCACCAACCTGTTATTGAGTTGCACATACAGTGATTATATCTACTAGTTTCAATATGGTAGATTACATCTATTAGCCATAACATTATATTTATTAAACTTAGGACTAGCACACTGATTTGGGCTATTTATCAATACAGGTTGGGTGCTCGGTACGCTATGCCACATGACACACAATACACATACACAGGGCAAGCATCTTTGAGCTTTCCCAGCTGAGTAACCCACTCTCCCATCAAGGCCTAATAGGTATCACTGCTTTTGATCTGTATAATTAAGCATCAGCATATCAGACTATATACCTTGGCCATCTATCATCTCCTCATTCCCTCCCGCCACTGTACATTATATGTATTTATTATTATCACTTTGTGTTAAGAACTTATTTTATCCCCATTAATAATTAAATGTTAAGTTTTAAAAGCCTAGGAGTGCACTACGAAATGAGCTTCTAGTTGTTAAGTGGTAGCAATAAAGATGCCTTCACTTCTCAGCTGAAACCAAATTCTGTCTAGTGCAGCTCATCAGTTGCACCCACCGCCAATCTTGACGGCTCAGGCACCACCATATTATCATCACATTATTTGATTTAGAGAGCATTATATATACTTTTCTATCCACACTAACACTGCAGGGGCATCAGAGTGTCTTATTGTCATGGCAACAGGAGGTGTCACGTGATGTAATTTGTTTAATAAATTATTTTTTAAGGTGTCCCGGTTTTTCATTTTCGAAATCTGGTCACCCTATTCATCAAGCAGAAAAAGTGAAGAAACAATTGTAGTTTTGCTAATGGACGTCATTTTGGCATATCATTAGCTTTGAGGATACCCATTAATATGAAGAAAAGTAACAGCCATTCCCAATGTAGCCCCCCTTCCCTGGGCCAATCGCAGATCGGGCCCCCTCCTCTGTACTAGGGCCTGGCTACGTGTCTGAGTGTGGTGCATACCTGCTGGCAACAGGGGGGCCTGAGTCTCCCGCGATGGTATGGGGGATGATAGGATCAGGTTTCTGGGGTGAATGCCTTCGTCTCATTTAATGGTGCAGCACCTCCATCTCTGAGCCCCAGGAATACGGGTGGAATCCTTCCAGAGAGTCGTCCCCCCCTCCCCCCCCCCCCCCCGGGATGAGAGATTCCAGTCTCACACTGTATATCTTTAAAAGCAGCCGCAGCTCTTTATTCACAGCAGCAGAATAGCAGCAACAAGACTGTCAATCAGGTACAGGGTGTCTTCCTCCACACAGGACTGCTCTCCCTCAGGATGGTCTCTGTGTCCCTGCCACCACCCCAGGTCAAGGGCACCCAGGGTGGGGCTAGCTCTTCCCTCGCCCCCTAAACAGGGTGAGAGGAATTGGTCCACCTCCCTAAGTAAGGTTGCATCAGCTCTACTCAGAGGCTGATGGCTCCCCTTCTCCAACGGCCAATTGATATAGGCTCTCTCTGTCACCCTGGGCCAGCCAGGTGACAGACTCAGCAGACTCTAACTCTGGACTGAACTCTTAACTCTGACACACACTTCTACTAAATAGGAAGTGCACTGCTCTTTATGATATTGGCAGGCACTGCCCCTGTGTCTCTGCCTTCCACACAGGGTCAGGTACCAATTTCAGGAATGTCCCGTTATTAGCGTAAACACAACAGAGTTCCATGGATCTAGCATTAAGACTGTAAGCTCTGCAGGCCAGGGATTTCCTTTCCTATTGTCTGATTTTGTTTGTTGCACTTATTGTACTATAATTCCCTGTACTGTATTGCCTCTCTTATAAAGCGCTATATAAATAAAGATTTCCATACATAATATATCTTAATGCATCTTAAGACACCTTAGAGTTCCCTCTATAAGACACTTTATGGTCCACTCAAGTGAATAGTCTGTAAGGAGTCTAAGGCTGCGTCCATAGAAGGACAAGCAGCGCTGAGGCGTGCGGACGCTCCGCGCTGAGCCCCTGCATCCTCAATGAGGATGCCTTGAGAGGGGGCTCATGCGAGCGTCCGCGGGCGTGCTCAGGCTTTGGAGTTTTCAGCCGAGCGCCAAGCTGTTTTTCAGCGCGCTGTCGGCTGAAAACATCCAATCAGCCTTAAGCAGCGTCAACGTCACGGCGCCGTGACATTGACGTCAGTGCATCGCGGGCGATTGGCCCAGCGACGTCACTGCCCCGCCTCCAACCACCTCCCCCCGGCTCCCTTCGCGCACGCTGGCTCCGTGGAATCGGGCTGACTTAAGCAGGAGAGCCTCAGCGTTAGCTCGCATCCGCTCTCCCCACCCCTCTATGGCCCGGGCCTTAGTTACTGTACAGCATTGTAAAGTGCCTTGCTGGCCTAGTACAATTTAGTAAATATCCTAAACAATGTCGTCTTAGGCAAAATGTTGCTGATCTTTGCTCTAAAAATGACTATGAACTAAAGAGAAATAACAATCTCCCTTGTGAGCACATTCACATGTCTCAGACAGGTCTGCAACCCTGCTTTTCACCATTATCCCATACAGCTTCCACTGCAGCCAGGGACTCTGGGAAATGACATGCAAATGAGCACAGTGTCACCTTTTGCTTCAAATCTATTTTAAATGAAATTAGCCTTGTACTTCTGGTGGAGAGAGTAGGGGTTTGGTGCTTTATACGTTACATATTATTAAATGTTAACATCAAACAAATATTGTCATTATGTTTGGTGCTACTTATTTCTTTTTCATTAGGATTTATTTATTCATCTTTCATTATTATTATTTACTAGCTGAGAGACCCGGCGTTGCCCGGGATGTAAATGCGTAATAGGTAGTATTATTTATAACTCGTGGAACAATAGGTGAGTATTTGTTGTAAAGGTTTCGGGGGGGGGGGGAGAAAGGGGAGCGGGGGGGGGGAGAAAGGGGAGCGGGGGGGGGAGAAAGGGGAGCGGGGGGGGAGAAAGGGGAGCGGGGGGGGAGAAAGGGGAGAGGGGGGGGAGAAAGGGGAGCGGGGGGGGAGAAAGGGGAGCGGGGGGGGGGGAGAAAGGGGAGCGGGGGGGGGGAGAAAGGGGAGCGGGGGGGGGGAGAAAGGGGAGCGGGGGGGGGAGAAAGGGGAGCGGGGGGGGAGAAAGGGGAGCGGGGGGGGAGAAAGGGGAGCGGGGGGGCAGAAAGGGGAGCGGGGGGGAGAAAGGGGAGCGGGGGGGAGAAAGGGGAGCGGGGGGGAGAATGGGGAGCGGGGGGGGAGAAAGGGGAGCGGGGGGGGGGAGAAAGGGGAGCGGGGGGGGGAGAAAGGGGAGCGGGGGGGGGGGGGAGAAAGGGGAGCGGGGGGGGGGGGAGAAAGGGGAGCGGGGGGGGGGGAGAAAGGGGAGCGGGGGGGGGAGAAAGGGGAGCGGGGGGGGAGAAAGGGGAGCGGGGGGGGGAGAAAGGGGAGCGGGGGGGGGGAGAAAGGGGAGCGGGGGGGGAGAAAGGGGAGCGGGGGGGGAGAAAGGGGAGCGGGGGGGGAGAAAGGGGAGCGGGGGGGGAGAAAGGGGAGCGGGGGGGGAGAAAGGGGAGCGGGGGGGGGAAGGGGAGCGGGGGGGGGAAAGGGGAGCGGGGGGGGGGGAGAAAGGGGAGCGGGGGGGGAGAAAGGGGAGCGGGGGGGAGAAAGGGGAGCGGGGGGGAGAAAGGGGAGCGGGGGGGGGAAGGGGAGTGGGGGGGGGGGGAAAGGGGAGTGGGGGGGGGGGTGGAGAGCGGTGGGCATATGTATTGTCATAATTTATGTATGGGCATTTCCCCCCCCCCCGTTCCCCGTGACTCCCCCCCCCCCCCCCCCGTTCCCTGTGACTCGCGCTCCCCCCCCCCGGCGGCCGCTTGGTCCCCCGATGTGCCGTCCTGCTGAGTGAGGCGTGCAGGCGGCTGCAGGAAGCGCCCTGTGTGGGCCTAAGACTCACGCTCCCCCCCCCCCCCGGCGCCCGCTCGATGTGGCGTCTGGCTGAGCGGCGGTAGGAAGCGCCCTGTGTGGGCCTGAGGCTGAGGCGGGACGCGCAGTGGGCCTGAGGCTGAGGCGGGACGCGCAGTGGGCCTGAGGCTGAGGCGGGACGCGCAGTGGGCCTGAGGCTGAGGCGGGACGCGCAGTGGGCCTGAGGCTGAGGCGGGACGCGCAGTGGGCCTGAGGCTGAGGCGGGACGCGCAGTGGGCCTGAGGCTGAGGCGGGACGCGCAGTGGGCCTGAGGCTGAGGCGGGACGCACAGTGACTTACCTGAGCGGGTGGTAGCGCCGGGGAGGTAAGGGAGCGGCTGGGGTAGGAGGGCCGCGCTTCCCGTCCGGAGCCAGTGCAGGATGGCGCACGTGAGGGGGGGGGGAGGGGGGCGGACAGAGGGTGTGTGTGTGTGTATAGAGCTGCTGTGTTGTGTGTGTGTGTGTGTGTGTGTATAGAGCTGCTGTGTTGTGTGTGTGTGTATAGAGCTGCTGTGTTGTGTGTGTGTGTGTGTGTGTGTGTATAGAGCTGCTGTGTTGTGTGTGTGTGTATAGAGCTGCTGTGTTGTGTGTGTGTGTGTGTGTGTGTGTGTATAGAGCTGCTGTGTTGTGTGTGTGTGTGTATAGAGCTGCTGTGTTGTGTGTGTGTGTGTGTATAGAGCTGCTGTGTTGTGTGTGTGTGTGTGTGTGTATAGAGCTGCTGTGTTGTGTGTGTGTGTGTGTATAGAGCTGCTGTGTTGTGTGTGTGTGTGTATAGAGCTGCTGTGTTGTGTGTGTGTGTGTGTGTATAGAGCTGCTGTGTTGTGTGTGTGTGTGTGTATAGAGCTGCTGTGTTGTGTGTGTGTGTGTGTGTGTGTATAGAGCTGCTGTGTTGTGTGTGTGTGTGTGTGTATAGAGCTGCTGTGTTGTGTGTGTGTGTGTGTGTGTGTGTGTGTGTGTATAGAGCTGCTGTGTTGTGTGTGTGTGTGTATAGAGCTGCTGTGTTGTGTGTGTGTGTGTGTATAGAGCTGCTGTGTTGTGTGTGTGTGTGTGTGTGTGTGTATAGAGCTGCTGTGTGTGTGTGTGTATAGAGCTGCTGTGTTGTGTGTGTGTGTGTGTGTGTGTGTATAGAGCTGCTGTGTTGTGTGTGTGTGTGTGTGTATAGAGCTGCTGTGTTGTGTGTGTGTGTGTGTGTATAGAGCTGCTGTGTTGTGTGTGTGTGTGTGTATAGAGCTGCTGTGTTGTGTGTGTGTGTGTGTGTATAGAGCTGCTGTGTTGTGTGTGTGTGTGTGTGTGTGTGTATAGAGCTGCTGTGTTGTGTGTGTGTGTGTGTGTGTGTGTGTATAGAGCTGCTGTGTTGTGTGTGTGTGTGTGTATAGAGCTGCTGTGTTGTGTGTGTGTGTGTGTGTGTGTGTGTATAGAGCTGCTGTGTTGTGTGTGTGTGTGTGTGTGTGTATAGAGCTGCTGTGTTGTGTGTGTGTGTGTATAGAGCTGCTGTGTTGTGTGTGTGTGTGTGTATAGAGCTGCTGTGTTGTGTGTGTGTGTGTGTATAGAGCTGCTGTGTTGTGTGTGTGTGTGTGTATAGAGCTGCTGTGTTGTGTGTGTGTGTGTGTGTGTGTATAGAGCTGCTGTGTTGTGTGTGTGTGTGTGTGTGTATAGAGCTGCTGTGTTGTGTGTGTGTGTGTGTGTGTGTATAGAGCTGCTGTGTTGTGTGTGTGTGTGTGTGTGTGTGTATAGAGTGTGTGTGTGTGTATAGAGCTGCTGTTGTGTGTGTGTGTTGTAGGTGTGTGTGTTGTGTGTGTGTATAGAGCTGCTGTGTTGTGTGGTGTGTAGAGCTGCTGTGTGTGGTGTGTGTATAGAGCTGCTGTGTTGTGTGTGTGTGTGTGTGTGTGTGTATAGAGCTGCTGTGTTGTGTGTGTGTGTGTGTGTGTGTGTATAGAGCTGCTGTGTTGTGTGTGTGTGTGTGTGTGTGTATAGAGCTGCTGTGTTGTGTGTGTGTGTGTGTGTGTATAGAGCTGCTGTGTTGTGTGTGTGTGTGTGTGGTGTATAGAGCTGCTGTGTTGTGTGTGTGTGTGTGTGTGTATAGAGCTGCTGTGTTGTGTGTGTGTGTGTGTGTGTGTGTGTGGTGTGTGTGTGTGTGTGTGTGTGTGTGTGTGTGTGTGTGTGTGTGTGTGTGTGTGTGTGTGTGTGTATAAGAGCTGCTGTGTTGTGTGTGTGTGTGTGTGTGGGCCGTCACTCCGCCTCAGGCCAATGAGAGGTGTGCGGGGGCGGGCGACCCAAGGGACCAATGAGATTTCCCCTAGGGACACCGGACATCCAGGCAGGCAAACATACAGTGCTTTCACTAATATAGTATAAGATTAACTTTATTATATTTGTTGTTGTCATTATTATTATTGTTTACTGTTAGCTGGAGTATGGCTCACCCAAGAACCACTTTCCCCTGTATGGGGGTCAGACATAGTGCAGACTTGACCCCTGACATTTATAAAAGATGTTGGAATATGTGACACTGCTGCTTAATAAACACAAACACAGGCGCGCCATGTATTGTTCTGACATTGGTTTATACACAGAGAGCACGTCTTTATAGAGGGTTGTCACACTAACAGCCTGGAAGGGGTTAATGCAGGTCACCAGCCCAGCCCCCCTCTCCTATGATTGTTGCTGCTCTCGTACAGGAGCCGCGATTGGTCCCCTGTCAATGTCAGAAAGGCGCGCCAGTTTTGCTGTCTCCATGGCGACCATGGCGGCCGCCGGAGATCGGCCTGCAGCGCGGCCCGGCTTCCAGGTTACCTCCCCGCCGGTGAAGATGTTAGCGGGGCGGCCTGAGGGAATGCGTGCGGCGGCGGCCCGGTTCCTTCTGGCTGGAGAAAGGAGCCGGCGGGCTGGAGGTGGGCCTGGTGTGGATGCAGGGCCGGGTGCTGCACGTACGGCCCGAGCGCGGCGTCACCGTGCGGCTGAGCGACGACACTCACACCTTCACCGTGTGCGGGGCCGACCGGGTGCCCAAGGGCATAGCCCTGCCTGCAGCCAGGTAACCGGGGGGTCCGCAAGCCCTGCCTGCAGCCCGGTAACCGGGGGGGTCCGCAAGCCCTGCCAGCAGCCAGGTAACCGGGGGGTCCGCACGCCCTGCCTGCAGCCAGGTAACGGGGGGGTCCGCAAGCCCTGCCTGCAGCCAGGTAACCGGGGGGGTCCGCAAGCCCTGCCTGCAGCCAGGTAACCGGGGGGGTCCGCAAGCCCTGCCTGCAGCCAGGTAACCGGGGGTCCGCAAGCCCTGCCTGCAGCCAGGTAACCGGGGGGGTCCGCAAGCCCTGCCTGCAGCCAGGTAACCGGGGGGGTCAGCAAGCCCTGCCTGCAGCCAGGTAACCGGGGGGGTCCGCAAGCCCTGCCTGCAGCCAGGTAACCGGGGGTCCGCAAGCCCTGCCTGCAGCCAGGTAACCGGGGGGTCCGCAAGCCCTGCCTGCAGCCAGGTAACCGGGGGGTCCGCAAGCCCTGCCTGCAGCCACGTAACTGGGGGGTCCGCAAGCCCTGCCTGCAGCCAGGTAACCGGGGGGTCAGCAAGCCCTGCCTGCAGCCACGTAATCGGGGGGTCCGCAAGACCTGCCTGCAGCCAGGTAACTGGGGGGTCCGCAAGCCCTGCCAGCAGCCAGGTAACCGGGGGTCCGCAAGCCCTGCCTTCAGCCACGTATTTGGGGGGTCCGCAAGCCCTGCCTGCAGCCAGGTAACCGGGGGGGTCCGCAAGCCCTGCCAGCAGCCAGGTAACCGGGGGGGTCCGCAAGCCCTGCCTGCAGCCAGGTAACCGGGGGGTCCGCAAGCCCTGCCTGCAGCCAGGTAACCGGGGGGTCCGCGCGTGGCTATCACTGTCCTGCCTCACACGGGAGGAGGGCGCCATGATTTCTTCTCCCGCCCCCTAAACAGCAACACCAGCCTCTCACCCTCTCACCCTCTCGCGTCACCTAGATAGAAGCCAGGCAGATCACACTGGTTTTCTATGAATCGCAACTGATTTAAGTCCTGTTTATATCAGCAGTCAGGTCTGATATAAAACAGTAGTAATGTTTCCACCGCCAGTGTATGCAGTGCTGTACATAGAATGTTTGCAGGCGCGAGCCGCTACCCCATAGAGCTTACAATCTATGTCTGAAGCACTTATTCCCATGATCTGTTATTTGTAATTTATATGATTGTCACATGTATTACTGCTGGGAAGCGCTATGTACATTAATGGCGCTATATAAAAAAAGACATTTGTAGCCCTTTTTCTGACACTCTAAGCGACTTCGGGTAACTGCGCGCACCTGCGGCTCCAGGAGATCTGAGCCTCCGCTAGCTGGGAGCCTGGGGTAACACTTATTAGCGCAGCGCCTCCACTTACCCAGGATCACAGTCATGTAAGATTCCCCTGGGCAAGAACACACCGATACAATGCGTGCAACCAACTTTACTATGTGCAATAATAAACTTATACTCTATATGAACCGTGGCAATAACCCAATATGCAAACACTTATCTTATAACACTATACTTATACTCTATCATACCCTAACACCGCTAACGGATAATGTCCTCTAACATCAGTGGCTCGGCCACACCCCTAGGGAATATTGTCCTGTACATAGTGGCTCAGCCACGCTCTTATGAGTGTCTCTATCCCGTCACCGCGTGCCCCACACACCGTGTCCGTGTAATAGTACGATAGCGGTGTGTACTCGCTAGTGTCTCCCTATAGTTACGCCTAAGGCGGGATCAGCGCCTGTTGACCGGTGTTGGTGCACTTGACGTATCTACTACCTTCCGGTCACGGCGGGTGACCGGTAATACTTGGAAAAGGATCAAGCCGAATCCTTGCTTGTCTGGGATGTCCGCAGTGCAGCTGTCTGGTCCCAAGCAGCTCACCAGCAAACCTGCTCCGCACGCTTGTCCCTAACTGTGTACACAGTAAGGTGACTGATCGCTAGCACTATGGCCGTCCCTGCAGCACAGCAGCACACTGTGACTCAGGGGTTCTCCTAAGGGCCTGCGGGGTAAAGCTAGCCTATGCAGGCGGGTCACGGACCCCCTGCACGCATACACCCTCCTCCGTTACCTTCCAGATCCCCTCTGACTAGCTCTCCCCCACGCTTCCCTTTCCTCCTCCCGTAATTCTAGCCTTCCGATTGGCTCCTCAAGTCAGGTGACTGCCCAGGAGCTCATGGGAGTTGTAGTTCCTCAGCGGAGCTTCTCTGCCTTGAGCTGCACAGACTCACAGCTATTGCATCAGCGCAGACCTCCACATGACTCTCCTGAACAGTCAAAAACACCAACTGAACACACATATGAGGCTCCTACCACATCCCTACACATACATCTATTATTTGGTGCCTGCGGCACAGGGAGATAACGTGACTTGCTCAAGGTCACAAGGTATGGGGGGGGATTGAGTGTGTTTGTGTGTGGGGGGGTGTGTGTTTGTGTGTGGGGGGATTGTGTGTGTTGGGGGGGGAGATTGAGTGTGTGGGGGGGAGATTGAGTGTGTGGGGGGATTTTGTGTGTGTGTGGGGGGGGGGATTGAGTGTGTGTGGGGGGATTGAGTGTGTGGGGGGGGGGGTTGAGTGTGTGTGTGGGGGGGGGTTGAGTGTGTGTGTGGGGGGGGGGGTTGAGTGTGTGTGTGGGGGGGGGTTGAGTGTGTGTGTGTGGGGGGGGGGGTTGAGTGTGTGTGTGGGGGTGGGTTGAGTGTGTGGGGGGGATTGTGTGTGTGTGGGGGGATTGAGTGTGTGTGTGTGTGGGGGGGGGATTGAGTGTGTGTGGGGGGGGGGATTGAGTGTGTGTGTGTGTGTGGGGGGGTTGAGTGTGTTTGTGTGTGGGGGGGTGTGTGTTTGTGTGTGGGGGATTGTGTGTGTTGGGGGGGGAGATTGAGTGTGTGGGGGGGGGAGATTGAGTGTGTGGGGGGATTTTGTGTGTGTGTGGGGGGGGGATTGAGTGTGTGTGGGGGGATTGAGTGTGTGGGGGGGGGGTTGAGTGTGTGTGTGGGGGGGGGGGGTTGAGTGTGTGTGTGGGGGGGGGTTGAGTGTGTGTGTGTGGGGGGGTTGAGTGTGTGTGTGTGGGGGTGGGTTGAGTGTGTGTGGGGGGGATTGTGTGTGTGTGGGGGATTGAGTGTGTGTGTGTGTGGGGGGGATTGAGTGTGTGTGGGGGGGGGATTGAGTGTGTGTGTGTGTGGGGGGGGGTTGAGTGTGTGTGGGGGGGATTGAGTGTGTGGGGGGGGGGGTTGAGTGTGGGGGCGGGATTGAGTGTGTGTGTGGGGGGGATTGAGTGTGTATGTGTGTGGGGGGGATTGTGTGTGTGTGGGGGGGGGGGATTGAGTGTGATTGGGGGGATTGAGTGTGTGCGTGGGGGATTGAGTGTGTGTGTGTGGGGGGGGGGAATTGAGAGTGTGTGTGTGTGGGGGGGGATTGTGTGTATGGGGGGGGGATTGAGTGTATGTTTGTGTGGGGGGATTGAGTGTGTGTGTGTGGGGGGATTGAGTGTGTGCGGGGGGGATTGTGTATGGGGGGGGATTGAGTGTGTTTGTGTGTGGGGGGATTGTGTGTGTGTGGGGGGATTGAGTGTGTGGGGATTGTGTGTGGGGATTGTGTGTGTGTGTGTGTGGGGGGGGGAGTGTGTGTGTGTGTGTGTGGGGGGGGGGATTGTGTGTGTGTGTATGTGGTGTGTATGTGGTGATTGATTGAGAGAGAGAGTGTGTGTTGTATTGCAGTGGTGCGCAAACTGGTGGGGGGCAATAAAGCGCAAGATTTAGGGGGGCGCAGGCGACGTGCGGCGAAAATCTGGGTGCGCGGGCCGGCAGACGCTTTGCGCGGGAAGACGAAAAAGCTGTACGCGATGGGCGGCAAATAAGATGTGCACGGGCGGGCAGCCGAAGATGTGTGCGGGTGGCTGAACAAGATAGTGCAGGTGGCGGCCTCGTGATGGTGTGTGCGCACACGCGCAGGGGCTTCGGGGGTACGGGGAGGAGCACGCCCGAGCACGGTGAAGTCAAACGCCCCTCCCAGTGTCTGCCCTGCAATAGCGCTGTGTTCCTGCTCTCCTCCGCTGGCAGCCTGCTTCGCTGCGATCCTCTGCGAGGGAAAGGGTCGGCTGCCACTGTATCAATCATACTATGAATGTACAGAAATAATCAAAAAAAGTGAAAAGATTGAAAACGGAAAAAATAAATAAGGTAGAAACAAAAAAGGGGGGGAGATGGAAGGGAGGTAGCAAAGAGGTGGATGAATGCCCCCCAAAAGTATTGCCTTTGTGCACGTACGCTCTCCCAAGCTCAGCGCTTGGGGAGACAAACAAAATTGACTTTGAAGTGCGCTCAGCAGAAGTCAATGCACACACACAGCCACACACACACAGCCACACACACACAGACACACACACACAGACACACACACACACACACACACACACACACACACACACACACACACAGCCACACACAGCCACACACACACACACACAATAGCCCGATCCACGCTTGCAAAATGATGCAGGACACCCTGCGCTCAGGCTTGGAGAGTTGGTGATGTCACCGCTCTCAGCGGCAGCGTGGACGCAGCCTAATTTTGCAAGCGCGAGCTGTTGAAATATGTAAGTATTTATAGACATATTTGGATTTATATTGTATACCGTTTAATAAAGGTTTTTTTTTTTTCATGTGATTTTGATTACGTCAGGCAGGGGGGCCCGAGAAATTTTATGGATGAAAAGGGGGGCTCGGCATAAAAAGTTTGCTCACCCCTGCACTAAGCTGCGCTTTCAGCTCATAGACCTCACATTATAAACGTGTAATTATAGTCTCACCTTAATGTAGTGTAAAGAAAATGATGTACAGATTTGGTCGCATCTATTAACGCAGGTTAACGGTGGCAGAACGTAACGCAGCTCTATTTGAACAAATGGCACAGCGCTATATTTCTTAAATGGGTGCAATTTATTGCATTATTTTGTGTAATCTTATCAGGTGTACAGGCATACCCCGCATTCACGTACACAATGGGACCGGGAGCATGTATGTAAAGTGAAAATGTACTTACAGTGAAGCACTCCCTTTTCCCCACTTATCGATGCATGTACTGTACTGCAATCATCATATACGCGCATAACTGATGTAAATAACGCATGTGTAGCAGTCTCTATAGTCTCCCCGCTTGCGCACAGCTTTGGTACAGGTAGGGAGCCGGTATTGCTGTTCAGGACGTGCTGACAGGCGCATGCGCGAGCTGGCGTTTGCCTATTGGGTGATATGTCCTTACTCGCGAGTGTCCTTAAACCGGGGTATGCCTGTACACTTGTACAGGAAATCCTAAAGTTGATGTCCCTGGGGCAGCTGAGGGATTTTCACCCATTCAGTCCTGGAGGGTCCTGCGCCCCCCTCCTGCATTTCCTAATCATGTGTTCGCTCCTTAGGCCTCGGATATTTTATTTATTTATAAAATGTTTTACCAGGAAGGAAGCAATACTTGAAAATGAGGTAACTCTCAATGTATGTCCTGGGCACAGAGTTATGATGACAGATACATGGTTACAAATCCATAGTTACATTAAGTGAACAGGGTATACATTATATACAAGACATTGCATGCACAGTTAGAGATAATATATATATTATAGGCGCATGTAACCGTTACAGACCAGATTAAAATGTGAGACAGCCTTAGTTTTGAAAGCACTTAGACTGGTGGCATCTGCAAGAGTCTCTGGTAGGTTGTTCCAGTTTTGGGGTGCACGGTAAGGCCGTGATTATACCCAAAGCTGCGGAGCGCAGAACGTTGTGCGCCACCAAAACAAATAAAAGATTTCCTATGAGCGCACACTAAGAATGGGTGACCAACGAGGCGGCCAAGTGCTCAAATTTTCGAACAGATCCAAGAATTTTATTTTCTGGAGCGATGGCCGCGTCATGTGAGCGGTTCAGCCAATGAGACTGAACCACTCACGTGACATCATGGCCTCGCCTCCCGATGCCTCCTGCCTGCAGTGCAAGTTTCGGGCAGCGCATCGCACTGAGGTAGCGCGCGTGTCCCGCCGCCGGTGGTATAATGAAGGCCTATGAGGAGGAGCGTCCGGATACTTTGTTGAACCTTAGGACCATGAGCAGTCTGTTGGAGTCTGATCTCAGATGATAAGTGCTACACGTGGTAGGGGTGAGGAGCTTGTTCAGATAGGTGGGTAGCTTGCCCAGAAAGTATTTGAAGGCAAGACAGGAAAGATGAACTTTGCGCCTAGACTCTAGTGATGACCAATCTAGTTCTTTGAGCATTTCGCAGTGATGTGTGTTGTCGTTGCATTGGAGGACAAAGCGACATTGAATTGTAGAGGGTATCAAGGTTGCTAAGGTGGGTTTGGGGTGCTGTGCCATATACTACAGTATGTCCCCATAGTCGATAATTTGCATTGGCTTCTGCTGTGTGATATAGTGCGTGTGCGACAGAGCACATGGCGTTGTGCGCGCCTGTCGCCTGAGTGATCTGTGGACTTTAGATCGCTCGTGACGGGGAGGCGTGGCCGTGACATCACTAGGCCTTCCCTAATGTCTCTCACGGGAGACCAGGAGATTTTACACTTATTTTTACCGGGATCATTCGCTAGGCAAACAAGGTGGTAAGAACAAAATGCAGTTTATTCGGGTAAACCCGCGTACAACACAATGAATACACAAAATACAGCTAAAAGCACACTTGCTGGGGGTGAAATCTAGGCTCTACTAGGTGCAGGGCGAATGCTTCGGTACGCTTAACCTGACCGGGATATACACCCGGGCTTTCTGGTCCTCTTTTTGGCTTGCGACCGCTACGTTCCAAATGAGAACTTGAACTTCACGTCTGACTTAGTCTCTGCAGGGCAGACTTTTCCTAGCTTCAAAACCAAGCCGGTTGCTCTGGTATTCGTGACAGCAACTTTGAAAAGTCCGCCCTAGCTTCATCGACACAAGTCACTAGATCGTCTGGTTCTCTGACTGGGGTTTTCTCCTTACATACCCTCCACTGTTCTATGTTCAGCATGGAGGAAGGAGCGACCAATTGGAGCATGGGAAACCCTGCCGCCAACCGATAAGAATAGGGGCTCGTCCTTTGACTGACGCCAGAGGAGGGGACGGGCTAAGCCGGCTCGGGATGACCCGTGGGCGGGACATACGGATTGACCAATGGGAAAACGCGCCGACATTTTGCTGCTTCCCCTAGTCAACCCCTTGTCACCTACTGGGCAGACTCCACTGAGTCTGGCAGATCAGAGTGTCCTCCCCGCAGGGGGTCTCTGTTCTCCGGACCCAGTACTAAGCCCTGCCCTGGCCACTTCACACCCCGACACCTCTCAACATCCCTTCTCCTCTCCGATGTCTATGCAGACTTCCCGGCACCTATATGGATGCCTGAGCTGGCTGAATAGACATTTATAGTAAAAGCACATGTAACGGTATTTCTGGCCCGGCCTGACTCACCCAATCTCACATTGGCCCCTGTGGTCTAACCGGTCCCCATTACAGTGTGATAGTGTCTGGTGGTGCACCTGTTGGCAACAGGACTCCTGAGTCTCCCGCATGATGGTGTGTGGGGAGGACCCGTCCAGACAGGCAGCTGAGGTAGTGTGCGGAGTCCTACCTAGTTCCAGTGCAGCGCCTCCACCTCATCAGGGTCCCTTCGGTCACTTGAGGATGGTCCTGACGAGGAACTCCTCTGTGGTGCTCCTCTCTGTACATTCACTCCACACATGTACACGAGAGGGTTTGTGATTAAGAGCATCTTTATTGGTTGAGGTGGGCTAACTGCCCCTCGCAGTAGTTTCTCTAGCCACTCATTGTCCCTCAGTGCTTCCCTTTGAAAGGTGTAATTCTCCTTTAATAGGGATTCCCAATCCCAGCCGGGATGTCTTTACCCTGTGCCAGGTCCCTGGACACAGTCTTCCTGTTCAGCTACTATAACATAACTCTCGCAGACTATTCAGAACTCCTACAGAACTCAGGACTCAGATAGAACTAACTATTAGACACAGTGCTGTGCCTTATGTACACTCTGGAAGCTGACACACCTCTGACATCACTAACCATGGAATCAGAGCATGTGACCACTCCCATCCATACACAGGGCACCCCACCAGGGTGTGAGGGCAAACCTCCATAATTACTGCTGGCATGCCCACAACTTACCAGGCCTTACTGTCAGCAGGAGAGATGACTGTAGCCATTTTAAATGACCGCTACATTCTCCCCCTGGTGAATCCCATCGTCCTCGCTGGGACCTAAATTTAAATGCCTTCTTCCAGGAAGCACTGTAACACATAACACATAATTGTTAACCTCACAGATTGTCCATTATACAAAAAAAAATGACCACAGTGACATCTCGCCAAGCCCGCCCCGACCAGCAGCCACGAGCCCGCAAAATGCCTTAGTACCCCCTAATAATAGTGGCTCGGGTCAGGTTTCTTAACCTCTCTACCACCCATGTCCAGGACCGTGACATGATAGTGCCTAGGCAGTCCCCTCTCGGGCCTATAGGTCACCCTGTGTTTGTGTATATTCCTCCCTATACTCCACACTCGCATCAGGTGATCTATTCTGTCCTCTGCCCTCCTTCCAGTAACGTCACTCCCCTTATTGACTAGGTACATCTCGATGGTTTCCCTAAGCCACCTTTCCCTGTTCTCTTCTATCTCCTCCATGAGGGGTTCAGGGACATAAGGGTACTCCAACCCGTGGGAAGACTTGTATCGAGCCATTATTGCCCGTTCCGCTCTACTGATCCTAATTAGGTCAGCCCTACCTGCCCTCCCAGGTAGCACCCATGACAGGGGTTCGTCAGGATCCACAGGGTCTGACAGTGTATCGGGACCCATGGGCTCTATCTCCCTGTGCTCAATCTTATACCACCGTTCCTGCAGCTCTCTGTCTCGCTGTTCAGGGGTGAATTCTCCCTTGGCCCACCAAAAGTCAACTACATCCTCCCTTCTAATAAGGAATCGCGTACGATCCATCCAGGCCACATAACCTTCAAAGAGGGGGGCCCACCAACGGTGTTCCTTGAACCTATGTGAATCCCCTGAGTCACTCTCTTTCGCATCCCCCCATGAGAATACCCCCGATGTCCGTGCTGACCGTGGTACGGACCACCGTGATGATCCCAGGGCCTTGTCCTCTGTTTTATTGGTCACAGGGGGCAACCACCGGCCTACCGTGGCCTTTCCTAATTCTCCCCCTCCCCGAGAAATGCCCTCCGTAGCGCAACTGCGCTGTCGTTCCCCAGTCCGTCTCTCCTCCCCCCCCAAAGGTATGTCCACAAGTTCCAGACTAGGCGGGGACCCCGGGGAACATGTGATGGGGGCAGGGGTTTTACCTAGGGCGTGGGGTTGGGCGTAGGGGCAAGATGGGATACGCCACGGGACTACGACCCGTTCCCGGCTGTCCATGGACTGCTCCAAGGAGGATAGCTCACCCTCATCCGTCTGCGGGTCTCCCATCCAGCTCTTGGGCCCTTGAGGTGATCGGGGACATTCACCCGATCGCCGAAGCGTTGCTGCATCTTTCCCGTCTGTTCCGCCGTCGCCACCGGAAATGATGTCCTCACCGGAACCGGAAGTGCCGCCATCTTGGGTGGGACCCCCATGCGGGATCTCTTCCTCGATGACGACATCCGGAAGCTCCGCCGTCGTCTCCACCGGAAGTGGTATCTCCTCCGCACGTGCGTCTTGGGCCTGGCACGGCCTTGTTTCCGCTACACCGTCTACCGGAGCAAGGTAAGTGAGTGGCTTTCTCTTACCATTCCGCAGGGGTGTAGGCGTCTCTCGCCCGTCGCCACCATGTCCTGAGGCGGAGGGACTCCGTCTCTCGGCTCGCCGATCTGCGGGGGACGCCCTGCTTTCCAGGCTGCTACTCACACTACGGGGTGTCGTCCTCCCCGGTTCTGTCCTGGGCCTCGATTTCACCTCCGCTAGCTCGCGGAGATCCTCATCCGAGTATTCTGCCTTCCCCGACTTAGGGGTCACCGATCGGGGTGATAGTCTTTTCTCAGTGCGGTCGGGGAGTGACCCGACCGTCTCGGTTGCTGCTGACCCAGCCGATTTAATCGACTCCAGTCCCCTTTCTCCGGGACTTGCACGATTGATCCACAGTGCACCAGGGGACTCGGCGGAGCGCCTAGCCGTATCCCCCGGGGGGTCAGCAGATTGGATCGGAATGAACGTCGGCATTGGCCATAAGTATAGTGTCCCGCATTGTGGGATGCGTGCCGCCGTGTTAACAATGCCTCCGGGCAGCCCGCATTGTAGGCAGAGCCCGACCACCGTCTCGGTGTTAGCCACCCTGACTACCAGTACCCCGCCGGGTACCGAGTAGGGCTGGGTGGATACCATAGTTCCCACAGTGGAGGAGCAGGCCATTCTTTTGGTAGGGACCACTTTCAGTATGGGTCTCTCCAGGTCAGTGGTTCCTCGCAACTGACCGGTAGAAGCTTCTGGGCCAGCCACTTCCTGCTTCGGCTCCTCCTTCCGCTGGCATAGCTGGAACCCGCCCCCAGGGGTTGCAATTATGGGCGGATCCCACAGGGGAATAGCATGCCCCTTAATTAAGGCCGCGCCTTTCTCAGTCCTGGTGGGCGCGGTCTGCGTTTTCGCGCCAATTTCCTCATCAGAGTGGGATTCTTGGGCCGCGGCTAGTTCCCGCCTTCTCCTGGCAGCTGCTTTTCGTGCAAAATATCCCTCCTTTTTGCACGTTACCTCTGCGGCCGGAACTACTTCTTGTAGTGGCGCCGTCTGGATATCAGTCCCTGGGCCCAGTGGGTGCATTCCCACAGGCCATAATTGAAAGTCACTCCCCCTGGTGGAAATCAGGGGAGGGTCCCATAGACTAAGCGGTTGACTCAGCACAGGGGCCGAGTGAGTCACTGTCCATGAAGGCGCAGCCGTAGCTTTTGCGCCATACCCCCCATCAGGGCGGGGCTCTGCTGTTCGCGCCATTCCCGGCCAGCTTTTTGCAAGTTCTGTATCAGCCATTTTCTCTGCGACTGGCCCATGCGGTCTCCCTAGCAAGCGGGAACCGCCATTTTGGGTGGCTTTTAAGCCCGAAATGTCAGTTTGTTTGATCTTCTCGCTGGGTTCCCCCCCAGTTATCACAATGTCCTCACACTCTTCAAGGGTGGCCCCTCGGTGTCCCAGACAGGACAAAAACGGGGCAGCCACGGCCTTCGCTCCACTCCAGAGCAGATTAGTTAAAGACAGCTCAGCGACAGTTTGCTCTTCAGTGGGGCGCACGCCACGGGTGCCTTCCCCATCAGCCTCTGGTCGCCATTTTGGGCTCTCCGCACCACGCGGATCCTCCATTCCTTGGATTGTCACGCTCTCGTACCAATTATCGTATATGGGGCTCCGCTCTGCGGGGCAGCCACCACACCAGTACAATAAAGATTGCTCAGATGCACCACCACATGTGTACCTGATCTAGGCTGGACTCATGTTGCACTACCTCAGGCTAGGCTCACTCTCTCAGTGTCTGCTGTAACTCCTTCCTCCCAGTCTGTGCTCCCTATGGTAAGTGTCTGGAATGGGCTAGAGTACTCTGGCTCTGCCATGCAGTACTTGGGGCGTCTACCTCTCTTGGTCAGCCTAGCGCAGACCCTCTCCAGGATTCCTGACCACGTTAACAGGCTATCCCTTCTGGCGTCCTACCAACTAGCACTACCTCAAAGTGACTCGGTCAGCTATAGCCCGGCTCCAGACCCCTCACTCCTTTCAGGCCCCTAGGTCGTCCCTGCGAACTGACAATACCCTGTCAGCCCCTGACCACCCCTAGGTCCGTCCCTACGCAGCACAGAGTGGCAGCAGACGCTCTCCCTGTTTCCCAGTGTGCCTAGCTAGAGCCTGTCCTGTTGACAGATCTGATCTCAGCAGCTCGCCTCCAAATGTAACGGTATTTCTGGCCCGGCCTGACCCACCCAATCTCACATTGGCCCCTGTGGTCTAACCGGTCCCCATTACAGTGTGATAGTGTCTGGTGGTGCACCTGTTGGCAACAGGACTCCTGAGTCTCCCGCATGATGGTGTGTGGGGAGGACCCGTCCAGACAGGCAGCTGAGGTAGTGTGCGGAGTCCTACCTAGTTCCAGTGCAGCGCCTCCACCTCATCAGGGTCCCTTCGGTCACTTGGGGATGGTCCTGACGAGGAACTCCTCTGTGGTGCTCCTCTCTGTACATTCACTCCACACATGTACACGAGAGGGTTTGTGATTAAGAGCATCTTTATTGGTTGAGGTGGGCTAACTGCCCCTCGCAGTAGTTTCTCTAGCCACTCATTGTCCCTCAGTGCTTCCCTTTGAAAGGTGTAATTCTCCTTTAATAGGGATTCCCTATCCCAGCCGGGATGTCTTTACCCTGTGCCAGGTCCCTGGACACAGTCTTCCTGTTCAGCTACTATAACATAACTCTCGCAGACTATTCAGAACTCCTACAGAACTCAGGACTCAGATAGAACTAACTATTAGACACAGTGCTGTGCCTTATGTACACTCTGGAAGCTGACACACCTCTGACATCACTAACCATGGAATCAGAGCATGTGACCACTCCCATCCATACACAGGGCACCCCACCAGGGTGTGAGGGCAAACCTCCATAATTACTGCTGGCATGCCCACAACTTACCAGGCCTTACTGTCAGCAGGAGAGATGACTGTAGCCATTTTACATGACCGCTACACACAAATGAAATAAAACATACTTTAATACATAGGATAACTTGGGCAGACTCATAGCTGTAAGGGAAATAGGACTGGGATATCTGGGCTTGAAAATCAGGAGTCACTGGGCAGCCCTGGTGTAATTCAACCCACGTACTGGCAAATCATGCCTGCACGCCAGGGAGAATTAGGAGACTACTGATATCTTTGCCCCCCCAAACTCCTGCAAACAACATGATTGCATTTCTACCCAAATATCTCACCTAAAACTTACATATAGAACGTTTCATGAGTCTTAGGCTCGGGGAACATGAAAAGTGGAAACGAAGCAAAAGGAAAAAGCAGGCACTAATACTCCGGAAAGTAAAAAAAGGTTGAATGAAATCCAGGAGAGCGTGTGCCCATAAAGACTATTTTAATGGAAACCACAAAAAATATACAGCTACATTACGGGGTACACAGACCCCCACCAACGCGGCTCGAATTGCGTTGGTGGGGGTCTGTGTACCCCGTAATGTAGCTGTATTTTTTTTGTGGTTTCCATTAAAATAGTCTTTTTTTATGGGCACACGCTCTCCTGGATTTCATTCAACCTTTTTTTACTTTCCTGAGTATTCGTGCCTGCTTTATCCTTTTGCTTCGTGTCAAGTCATCCAGAAAAAACAGAAGCACGCCCCCTACTGTGAAAGAAGAAACCTGCACAGCCAAAAGGACATTACCAACTCTAACTGTGAGTTATTTTATCACAAGCACATTCTCCATTCTGACATTATATGCTGGGACACTTTATTGTGTGGCCCCTTACTACAGTGCTCGTGGGGGCCCTAGCCCACTAGTCAGATTACAATGGAGCAGTGATTAATACATGATTGTTCTGTGTCCTATGGATTGGCTATCCCTTATCCATTATCCAGGGGGTTTTCATTTCCGTTATCATTATATACATTTATTGAACTTTACAATTTTTGTACTACATATTTTGAGGCTTTTTTTCAGAGCACCACACATTTTTTCCATTTTTCTATGAAAAGTGGAAAGGCAGGGGACACTTTAACGTTCACATGTTATAATGCCGGGCCCCTGGCTTATGGTGCCAGGTAGCTGCCAGGGGCCCACCGTTCCAGTGGTGACCTTTATTGTATAGCCTGGTTACCCCCTTTATTGTATAGCCTGGTTACCCCCTTTATCGTATAGCCTGGCACCCCCTTTGGAGGGAAGTATTATGGGAAATGGGGGGGTCCCAGAGTTGAAATGAATGCGGTTCAGCTTGGGGAGACCCTCTGCTTCAATCCTGTTTTAAAAAAAAAATTTTTTATAAAAAGCGAGTGACTTGCTCCTTCAGAATACTGATTTTCATGTTCGGTTAAAGCCTTACTTCACAAATGTAGTAAAGTGCTTTAAAACATTTTTTTGATTTCAACCTTCCCCAGCGATCTCATCTGTCTATCTTAACCTTGTGTCGCTCTGCTCCTTACTTCCCTTCTCCTTTCCCACTCAACCTGTCTTCACCAACCTACTAACACTTCTCTACCTCCTTTGATACCTAACCTACCAAGTCCTACTTCACGTCCCCCTTCACTCCACTTCCAGTCACCACTCCCACTATCTAACTTGCACATTTCTATAGCTTTCTGATTTCCTCACTTCTCCACATTTATTCTTCTTTCTTTATAGCTCCCTACTTCCTCTCCTCCTTGCTCTCCCCTCTACCACTTCCTTACTACTTGCTGCATCCCTACCCCACTTTAAATTCAAGTCTACTTCCTTACTCCTTCTTATAGTATTGTCTCCTTAAATGTCTCCACTTCGGCTTATTTCCTCTCATCTACTTGCTTTTATCCTCTTACTAACTCCCTCTCTATCACTCACCCTGCCCTTACTCGCTTAATGGTTCTGCCGCTACGGTGCTATACTAATTCCCTTCCCGTATGTCTTTCTATTCTTCCCAGACTCAAAATTCAAAAAGCCCGCGTCGGGCCGGTGAGGTGACTAATCCAGGCCTGCGCGGGTCATCCGGCGCATTCTGGACGCCTTGATGGGCTTACGGCTGTCCTTGGTCTTGCTGGTGACGTCATCTGATCGCGCCGGTGGGAGCTGGTTCCGCGCCACCTCCAAGATGGCGCCGCTCCTTTCAGGGCACAGCTGTGACGCGTATCCGGGGGGCGGCCATTTTGGAAGACGTCTCTCACCAGTGCGGAGGTGCGTGCGCCCGCTCCTGTTTCCCGCTCACCGCTCTCTTCCTGCTCCTGCGGTTCACTGTGGATTCCCGCCTTCTAGAGCTGCTTCGCCATCTTGTGTCGGGGGCCGCCATCATCAGAAAGGTAGGCCGCAAATTTTCTCACCAGGGATTCAGTTTCAGCGCAGGTTGCTTGATCACTGGACATCTGTAGTTGGGGTGTCGGGGATCACCGCTCTTTCACTCGGGGGTGAGTTTCTTTATTTGGTGACAGCTTCACCGTGGCCGGGGACCAGACCTCAAGTAGGGGGACGAGAACTGGAGGAGAAGCAAAGAAACACAGGTTGCTGAGGCCATGACACCGAGGGATTAGCCTGATACACTATAGGGGTGAACAAAGCCGGGACAGACTCTGGTTATGCATAGTATATGTTAGGTTTTATTAATTCAAGCTCAGGAAGAGCGAGGCAGGAGTGGGGGGGAGTGACCTGCTTCAAAAATCCGCATGGGCCACGCACTAGGGGGGAGGAGGGTGGATCTCCTGGGCCCTAGTGAAGTCCTTTGGGACTGGACGCGGTGGGTGAGTGAACTTCATCCCACGTTTCCTCCGGACGGTTGGAGAGGAGTCCAGCTTCCCAAAGGCGGTGATCTCGTCAAGGAGGCGACGTCGCCGAGACAACGAGAATTCTACTGTCTTTTGTCTTGTCTAGTGTTTGTTGTGTCCCCCCAGGTGTACCCTCTTGTGTGCTCCCCCTTGTGTATTGCTGTAGGTGGTGAAGTGAGGTATTGCAGTTCGAGAAGAAGAGGAGGTCGGGATTCTGGTCCAGGTGCATCAATCAAGAACAGATATTGGCAGCAAAGTCATCTCATACTCTTAAATGAGTAAGGAACTCAGGCTAGTATCACATAACTTTAAGGGGTTTAACAGCCCGGTTAAACGCAGAATCGCCTTCCGAGATTATAAGCGTAAAGGGGCAGAAATTCTGTTTCTGCAAGAAACACACTTCTCTCAAGACAACTACCCCAAATTCCTGGATAAGGACTACCCGACATACTTTTTGTCTTCCGCGAAAGTCAAAAAAAAAGGGGTGGCCATACTAATTCATAAAAGAATACCGTTCGTACCCGATAGGACTTTCAAAGATAAAGAGGGCAGATTCCTCATAGTAAGAGGTGCAATCCAAGGGTTCCCAATTACTCTAGCAACAATATATGCCCCTAATGAGACGGCCCCAGGTTTTTTCTCTACCTTCTTTGGGAAACTCAACAAATTGGCCAGAGGTAATATCATTGTCGCTGGAGACTTGAACAGGGCACTACGGGAGGACCTTGACAGATGTTCATCCACTAATATTACACACAGATCTGACATACTAACAATTAAAAAAGGGTTACGTGACTGCCAACTACTCGACATCTGGAGGGAACAACACCAGAGACTGAGAGAATACACCTTCTACTTACACCCACATGACACATATAGCAGGATAGATTACTTCCTTGTATCCAACAGAATGGTCCCTGGGGTCTCTCGCACCGAGATCCATGATATTTCATGGTCCGACCATGCATCTATAGAGCTGCGGTGCACACTAATCCCACTAGACAGACCTAGAGCGAACTGGAAACTAAATGAAATCTTGCTGAAAAGCCCAGCCCTACAGGTGGAAATTGGGGAAAAGCTCACACAATACTTCGAGGAGAATGAGGGGAGTGTGGCTACGCACTCCAGACTGGGGGAGGCCCATAAGGCTACCCTCAGGGGGGTCATTATGTATCTGGCCGCTAAACGGAAAAGAGAGCGGGAAGGTAAAATTTTGAAGCTAGAGGAACAGCTAGCGGAGCTTTCCTCCCTACATAAGAACAATAAAAATGCCCACACGTTGTCTCAAATACTAGCCACTAAAACTAGTCTTAACCTCGTCCTCTCCGCTCAAGCCGAGAAGGAATTGACCTGGTCCAAGCGGAAATTTTATGAAAAAGCTAACAAGCCTGACACACTACTTGCCAATAAGCTAAAAAACAAGCTTCCAAACTATCACATTCACGCAATTCGAAACCAAGATGGGGACCTTACCTCCATCCCAGCGAACATAGCAGGGGAATTCAAAAAGTATTACGAAATATTATACAATGGAGATAAGGTAACCCATAATCCGAAAACAAAGGAGGATTTACGGACCTTCTTAAAAGAGGCACATTTACCCATTTTGAAGAGATGCGACAGGGAGGCACTCCAGTCGGACTTCACGATGGAGGAACTCTCTGGGGTCATCAAAGCACTAAAACCGGCTAAAGCCCCAGGGCCAGATGGCTTTTCGAACTTATATTACAAGAAATATTTAAAAATTCTAGCCCCCCACATGTTAAAGTTATTCAATGAAATCTTAGCAGGGGCCTCATTCCCAGCACAAATGCTCCAAGCCTCAATATCGGTGATCCATAAACCCGGAAAGGACCCGGCAGACTGTAAGAGCTACCGGCCCATTTCACTGATTAACTCGGACCTCAAAATATACTCTAAACTCATAGCCAACAGGGTGGGTAGTGTTCTTCCCGGGTTAATTCACACGGATCAAGTAGGGTTTATCGGAGGTAGACAAGCGGCAGATAACACCAGGAGAATTATTGACCTAATTGATCTGGCCCAAAAAGAAAAAATTCACTCCATGGTGTTAAGTCTGGACGCTGAAAAAGCCTTCGATAGAATAGATTGGCCCTACCTATCGGAAACACTGAGAGCATTTGGCTTTGAGGGACGCCTCCTGCAGGCCATCCTGGCGTTGTATAAAAACCCAACAGCAAGAGTGAGATATCAAGGTTTCCCCTCAGAACAGTTTGAAATCAAAAGCGGAACACGTCAAGGATGCCCGCTGTCGCCACTACTGTTCGCCTTATGTATAGAGCCTTTGGCGGCACACATCAGAAATAACCCAGATATCTCTGGTATCCCTGTGGGAGACCAAATGCACAAAGCCGCGCTTTATGCGGACGATGTCATTCTCACAATAGCCAAATCTCTCACATCTCTCCCAAATGTATTCAACATACTGGGCAAATTTAACCAAATTTCGGGATTTAAGATCAATCAGTCTAAATCAGAAGCCCTCAATATTAATCTACCAAAAGAAGTCGAAAAACTGATTGACCTCAATTTTCAGTTCAAATGGCAACCCTCCGCTATCAAATATTTAGGGGTTTATCTCACAAGGGAGTACAAAACTTTATATAAAGCAAATTTCCCCAAGATCATAAAGACGCTGGGGGAGGATCTCCGAACCTGGATGAAGGGGAGCATCTCATGGATTGGGAGGATACATAGCGTGAAAATGAATCTCCTCCCAAAGATGCTATATCTTTTCCAGAGTCTCCCTATCCCTTTGGTGCAGGCGGACATCCTCTCCCTCCAGTCAAAATTTATGAAATTTATTTGGAACGGGAAAAACCCAAGAATTGCTAAAGGAATATTAAAACGTCCCACATCATGCGGAGGGTGAGCGGTGCCAATGGTGCCAATGGCACACAGACCCAAGCCTACGGAGATGGGTTGAGTTGGAGAAGAGATGCTGTGCACCAAGTGAAATCCGAAATGTAATCTGGCTACCCAGAGAAGGGGTACGCAAGATGAACAATCCTCTGCAGACCATGGTCAATTCATTAAAAGTTTGGGAGGCCACGAAATTCAAATGTAATTTGACTACCAAAACATCATTAATGACACCAATAGTGGGCAACCCAGACTTCGCTCCGGGCCTGAATAGCAAAAATTTCTTGATATGGACTCAGAAGGGCTTCTCCCGTCTAAAAGATCTGGAGGGCATAACGACCATACAAACATTTGACCAAATTAAATCCTCAAGAATATCCCAAACAGCAAATTTTTTAGGTACCTCCAGATCAGAGATTTCTACAATAAAACGCCAATTCGACCGGCGCGAACAAATTTTGAGCAGCTGTGTTCCAGAGATACGGACACAAGGGGACTCACATCTAGAATGTACAGGGAAGTGATCTGCCAGAAGTCGCCCAATGACAATAGACTGAGTTACATGAGACACTGGGAATCAGACCTAGGTGAGACTTTAGAGGACGACGAATGGGACAGAATTATACAGGCGACGGCGAAAAGCTCAATCTGCACCACATTAAAGGAGAACGCATATAAAGTCCTTATGAGGTGGTATTACACTCCGACGCGCTTAGCGAAATTTGTAAAAGGCTACTCCCCTCTCTGCCCTAAACAGTGTGGGGAAGCAGCTGACCTCCGACATATGCTGTGGTCTTGCACTAAGGGGGCCCCTATTTGGGAACAAATCAGAGATTGGATTCAGCGGATTCTCGATTTGGAGATCCCCCTGGACCCGTGGCTGTTCCTATTGGGCATGCGGATCCAGGGTCTGTCAAATGCGTCGCATAAATTAATCGCGCATTTTGCTACAGCCACAAGATGTGAGATCGCAGCATTATGGAAACAGCAGGAGATACCAATTATCCCTAAGATCAAAAACAGAACTTGGCATGTCTGCCGGATGGAACAATTAACGAGTTTAGTTAATGACTCCGGCACAAATTTTCTAAAGGTCTGGGATCCATGTTTGACCCAGGTAGACATCCCAGGAGTGGACGCCACCTCAATCTTGCACTAATTAAACTAGGTGCGTTCTCCTTTAAGGGCAGATTAGACAACACGACTCAGCGACACACAGTTAGACTTCCAAATAATTGTTTACTAAGTCTTTAGATGCAGCTGTGCATGACCAGTCCATTAAGGCTTTTTCCTCATATTAGAGAGTCTACATACAGAAGGTCATTATTGCTCAGAGGGAAGAACGTAACATTTCTGAATACTTCACATCTGGAGTGGTCACCAGTCCTTCCAAGACATTGACCTCAAAACACATCTGCAACATTCATTAAGATCCTGCTTTGAACCCAATCATATTGGTCTGGCATGCATTAAAGCATCATTCGCACAGCTGTGCATGACCAGTCCATTAAGGCTTTTTCCTCATATTAGAGAGTCTACATACAGAAGGTCATTATTGCTCAGAGGGAAGAACGTAACATTTCTGAATACTTCACATCTGGAGTGGTCACCAGTCCTTCCAAGACATTGACCCCAAAACACATCTGCAACATTCATTAAGATCCTGCTTTGAACCCAATCATATTGGTCTGGCATGCATTAAAGCATCATTCGCACAAATCTGATTCCACCACCTCAGAGGACTTTGAGTACGATTGGATTCCGGACCAACAATCCTCTCTACCAAGATCTTTGGACTTCATTTTTCTGTCAGGTTTATATACCAGATAGTGCGCCAAGGACTATTTCTGTTTTCTTTCATTATTTGTTTTATTTTTGTTTTTAAGCTATAAAAAATGTTAGTTGGAAAAAGACTTTTAGATGGGTGACATTGGACGTGATGTCACTTTACTCAATCATAGATCACGAGCAAGGGATTCGAGCAGTGGAATTTTTTCTTGATGCTTCTACATTGTCCATTTCATTACGTGCCTTTCTTTTGGATTCTATTATGTTTCTGCTCACCCATAATTATTTTTCTTTTGATGCACAATTTTATCTTCAGACACGGGGTACTGCTATGGGGACGTCATTTGCCCCCTCTTATGCTAATTTGTTTATGGGTCTTTGGGAATCCACACACATTTTCGGTGCTGATAATTCTTTTCGTCATCAGATTATTTTCTATAAACGGTATATTGACGATTTGATTATGATTTGGGATGGGGATTTATTATCACTGCATGCCTTTATTCATACACTTAATACTAATTCTTTAAATCTTAAATTTACTTATGAAGAACACATGAATCACATCAATTATTTAGACATTACTTTATTTATTGACACGACAGGCACTATTCAAACGGACATTTTTAGAAAGCCTCATTCACGTAATACTTTATTGGAAGCAGACAGCAGTCATTCTAAATCATTCATTCGAAGTATACCCAAGGCTGAATTCCTTCGACTAAGACGGCTTTGTTCAAATGACGATTTATTTGAGCATCAAGCAGAGGAATTAAAAACTCGATTTGCTCAAAGAAAATATAATCACACTGATATTGAAGCAGCATATCTGTGTGTCAAATCTACAAACAGGATCGATTTGTTATCGAACTCGTCTGTGAAGTTCAAGAAGAAACATGAATTGGATAGAGTGACGTCTGCTCTATTTGTCACCCAGTTTAGTCGCCAGGCTGAACAGATTCGTTCTATCATTTATAAACATTGGGGGACCCTCACTCTTGATAAGGACCTACATAGTTCAGTTAACCAGGGTCCAGCCATTACTTTTACGAAATCCAAATCCTTATCTGACTATCTTTCTCCAAGATTGTTTGACTCTAAGAAGTCTAACAAATCTGTTTAAAATAAAAGGTTTTTTTAAATGTGGAAAATGTTGCGTTTGCTGCTATGCGAAACCAATTAAGTCTATTAAGACTATTTATTCTAAAAAGAACTATAGGATCCCATCCTTTATTAATTGTGACTCACAATTTGTCATATACTTTCTTACCTGTGGCTGTGGCCAAGGGTACGTGGGCTGCACTATACGCCCTGTTAAAAACAGAATCATGGAGCATATACGTTCCATTAAAAGAAAAGATTTAATGTTACCAGTTTCAAAACATTTTACTGACTGTCCTTCAGGAGGTCTATCAAATGTTCATTTTTCTGCTGTAGAACTGGTGCCCATGCCCATGAGAGGGGGTGATAGATTAAAGCTCCTCAACCAGCGGGAGATGTTTTGGATCCATTCTTTGGATACATTATCCCCTGCAGGAATTAATACAGAATGGGATCTAGAAAAGGTGAAGGGAAACACAAAATGGATGTGCCCCCTAAAAGAATTCACTTAAATGCACACCATAACAGTGTAAAAATTAACTTTTAATAAATTTACTTAAAACATATATTACCAAAGTAATGTGTAATGTGAATTAAAAATATATTAAATCAACGCTATCAGGCAACCTTGTCGTCAGTTATAAGTTCATACTATCCCATTTAACCACTTAATAATGGTGGGATATGGAGGACACAGATTGCTAGGAGTCAGGGTGTTAACCCCTCTGGAGCACCGGTGAGACCCAATAATGGAAGTGTATAGATGTACACAAGTGAGTGGCCAATGGGTTAAATGTCCAGCTACCTTGCTAGATCAGCCAGCACTGCGCACTATAATGGAGACTTTAGTGTGTTAAAATAAGAGTGCTAGAGTGATAAAGCTGGCAAATGCAGTGATAATGGTAGTACATACACTGCTTGTCCGGGATGGGAAGGGAGCGAAGATAGCAGGGATACACCATGAAAAATAAAAAATAAATGCATACAATAGTGTAATAAGTTCTTTTCAATCTGGATAAAACATGTATGTCTTGGCTCTATAGCAATGCCTACTTACAGCAGGTCAAAAGGTAAAAAGCATTGATCTACACAGCAGGTAGAAAGGTGTCAGGATCTTCAGGAACAACAGCCCAGGTTTACAGCATAAGAAATCAGCACCTCAGCTCAGACGTCAGTAGATGTGAGTGGATCAGAGACATGCAAAAGAAAGGCAGACCATAGTGTCGATCGTGCATAAAATTTATATAAACAAACAACAAATTTTAGGAATTGTACTCACATTGTGTACATAATCATAGTTCACATAAGGCTTTACTTGAGGCAAATGGAGTGCTGGTTCAGTGTGGAGCAGCTCACCGGGGATCTTCTCCTTAGACTCACAACAGACCGGGTGGGAGATGGCGTCTGACGTCACATCCGCTGTTGGGGTGACGGCATCCGGTCTTGGAGGCAAACGGTGGGGGAACTCAGCAACTCTGAAGCCTTCAGTAGAAAGAGCAGCTGCAGCAATGAAAGTGGCTCTACGCGTTTCGTCGTACTAGACAACTTCCTCAGGAGCATTCATTGAGGAGAAGATCCCCGGTGAGCTGCTCCACACTGAACCAGCACTCCATTTGCCTCAAGTAAAGCCTTATGTGAACTATGATTATGTACACAATGTGAGTACAATTCCTAAAATTTGTTGTTTGTTTATATACATTTTATGCACGATCGACACTATGGTCTGCCTTTCTTTTGCATGTCTCTGATTCACTCACATCTACTGACGTCTGAGCTGAGGTGCTGATTTCTTATGCTGTAAACCTGGGCTGTTGTTCCTGAAGATCCTGACACCTTTCTACCTGCTGTGTAGATCAATGCTTTTTACCTTTTGACCTGCTGTAAGTAGGCATTGCTATAGAGCCAAGACATACATGTTTTATCCAGATTGAAAAGAACTTATTACACTATTGTATGCATTTATTTTTTATTTTTCATGGTGTATCCCTGCTATCTTCGCTCCCTTCCCATCCCGGACAAGCTACTATTGAAAGGAATCTGTACACATTCCTGGAAGGTTGAGAATTTGATCAGTGATCACCTTAACACATTTTATTTTGAATTTTAATTTTGTGCACTATTTTATCACAGATTGGGTGTGGTTAGCGCCGGTAACAAATCACTTTAAGTTCACTTAGTACATACACTGCAGCATAGACCTGCCAGACACGGCAGTGCTGTGCAAGGAAAGCAGGCACACTCACTATAAAATTAAAGGATTAAATAAATAACTAACTAATGGGATCAACACAGTTAGAGCCAGGAGACTGCTGACACTACATTAAAACAGCTCCAAGTAGGAGACTGACAACATTGCGCGTCCAACGCGCGTTTCCCTCCAGCAAAGGAGCTTCTTCAGGGACAAATTTTAAATCTAAAACATTTTTCATGAACATTTTGTATGAGTATTCTTGCTATGCTTCCGTCTCACGATGATAATAATGATTGTCTGTTTATTAAGTTATTTATTATTGTCATTTTTTTCTGCTTTCTAGTGATCAAATAAGATATATATTTATTAATGAATTCAATTGTCCTACATTTTCTTTTGGCATCTATTCTTCTTTATTATTTATTATTTGTTTTCCTTTTTCTAACTATATATTTACTTTTTTCTAGAATAATATTGTGTTTTACATATGTCCTTTAAACCATATCTATTGTGTCTAGGAGTTTGATGATATACCATTCACATGCCATCTTATGATATTAAAATTAACAAATCAATGGGTTAAATATACATTGAATATTCACTATAGATTTGGACATGTGTATGTTTATGTTTCCACAGTTGATATATATGTGTTATTGATATTTCTTTTGTATGTGATTGGTCTTTTTTATTAATTTTTTACCTGTTTATTCCCTCTATGTGGATCTCTTCCCTCTGAGCATTACGCCCCTTTCCTGTGTTTCATTTCACAGGGAATTTGTGTCCTGGGGGTTTGTGTTTACCTGGACACAGGTGGGCGGTGCTTTTGAGGGTGTAAACCATATAAGAGTTTGATTAAGACCAGTGAAACTACTCTTTGATAAAGCGCACCATGCGAGAGGTTTCTCTTTTTAATTAGTTATGTCCCAATAAATAATTTGTTATTTTTTCTATTAGCCTCCAGTTCTCGTTTTTTCATAGTTGTGATCCAAGTCTTTTCCTTCCTGCTTACTACGTACAGTCAAGCTGGTGGTTTTATTAAATCTACCAGTCTTAAACACTGGCATATTCTGCAAAATGATGATATATTATCTGAAAGTTGCTGTGTACCACCAATGGTGGCATTCAAAAGAGGGAGGAATCTGGCGGATAGCCTGATACATGCAGATAATGAGGGTAACTACAGAACTCCTCATTTTCTGGAGGGTGGCAGACCGGGTAACTTTAGATGCATGAGCTGCTCGGTCTGTAACAGTCTGACTACCGGTAGTCAATTCAGTCACCCCCCAAAGCGGGAGAATCATAAAAATTAAAAATAGACGCCCCACAGCGTGTGCTCCGCTGCTACAGAGACTGGAACAGTGAAAGACATTATTGCTTGGCACGGCGAATTGGCTGTACTGCTGTTCAGCTGAACTGGAGACCTCCTAAGTACTACCTTGAGGCTGAGGGCTGTACTAACAGCTAACCGATTGGAAGACCACCCAGGCCCTACCCCCGAGGCTGAGGGATTGAGAAGGAGAGAGCCACGACATCTCTATTGGCGTCCGTTGGTGCTTGGGTAACATTAACCCTGAAATGATTGTTTTTTCTATCTAAATGTACGCTTAATACTCACCTTTATTTTGTGGTTACTAATATAATTTTTAATGCACTATGAGCGTTGTGCGCTGTGTTTTTTTGTATTTCTGTTTGCTATTAGGGGGTATTTGAGCCATCCCTGGTGCCACAGCTGCAGACGTTCCATATACTCTACGTGTTTAAAGGTCACCTCTTTTTGTACATCACTATATCACCTCACTTTTATTGATTGTAGTAGCGCACTACAGGCATACCCCGGTTTAAGGACACTCACTTTAAGTACACTCGCGAGTAAGTACATCTCGATCAATAGGCAAACGGCAGCTCACGCATGCGCCTGTCAGCACGTCCTGAACAGCAATACTGTCTCCCTACCTGTACCAAAGCTGTGAGCAAGCAGGGAGACTATAGAGCCTGTTACATATGCGTTATTTACATCAGTTATGCACGTATATGACGATTGCAGTACAGTGCATGCATCGATAAGTGGGGAAAAGGTAGTGCTTCACTTTAAGTACATTTTCACTTTACATACATGCTCTGGTCCCATTGCGTACGTTAATGCGGGGTATGCCTGTATATCTTTTCACATTTTCTCACTCCAGATAGGGAGACTTTCTTATTGAGACGTGAAGCATTCTGGATACATGCTTTAAATACCAGCAACGGTATGGGTCTTAATGAGCAACAGAATTTAAAATGCTTCCTTAATAGAAGGTAATTTTTTGTCTTTCTACAGGCATATTTGATCTTGCACCATCCATGGACTCTGCACTTACCTATTGGGAAAATTATCCTTTTTGTGTGGTTTTTTTCCCTTCCCTCCCTCCCCCTTCTCTCCCCCCCCCCCTGGCTGTGTGTACCCATTTCTGACTAGGTATACACACTAGTATATTCTAAATACTGATGTACTGCATATTCTTATGTGGCATTTCACGGTAACTTTGCAGGATTATACTGATGTCATCAGCAGTATACAGTCACATGTTTTTAATAGTATATTGCTGTATTAGTTTTGTGCACATATGCTTTATGAATATTTTGGTATGTGGTTTATTTACACTTTCAGGGTGATTTATAGGAGTGTGTCACTCCTCCCTGCTCTGACACTGATCCCATGGCGACGGATACATCTTTGTCCAGCCCTGTGAGTACAGTCTTGATTGGTGCACACCCCCCCCCTTCCCCCCGACGGGCGGGTCACGCTGACGTCATCATGGGGGAGTGTTCAGTCTGGGGAGAGGTGTGGCTGTGGCTGCATTCCTCCAAGACAGCTCTATGCTGTATTGCCAGGGATTTAGACCTAGACGTCTGACGTCACTAGGGGGCGCCATATGGTAGCTCTGACATCACTAGGGGGCGCCATATGGTAGCTCTGACGTCACTAGGGGGCGTCAACATCCTGGTTATGTGGCAGAGCGGGGAGAGTATCAGGGGGGTGGTATATATTGTGACTGTTTTCTTGTGTTTGGTAGCCTTCACCTTGAGAAAGGCAGTATTAGACTGCCGAAACGTTGGACTTTATGGCATATTAAACCTCCTTTGAGTAAGACCGTGTGCCTGCTTCTTCTTCTTTGTCCGGCTACAGGAAGGGTCAGGAGACAGGGAGGACAGAGGCAGGAGAAACCCATCTGACTCCGGCCTTGCCTGTCCCTACGAATACAAACATACAACCCCTCACTGAATAACATAGCCCTAATCCCATGTAATAATCCTGGGTGTAAACAAAATAATGGTTTTATGAATATTGTAATGGTTTATTAGGGACCTAGGAGGTGGCTAGTGGTGCTGTTATGTGTATTTTTGTTTATTGTGGGTAGTGGGGGTGGATGAACGGGGTATTGGCCCCAAGGATGGGTGTTTAGGCCTACCGGGTGGGGGGGGGTAGCGGGAGGGGTTAACCCCTTCATTACCTTAGCGGTATTAACCACAAAGTTAAAGAAGAGGTTAAGTCATCCTGCAACCCCCTGGCAAGGCCTAAACACCCACCCAGGGCCAAATACCACCTTCACCCACCCCCGCTACCCACAATAAGCCTGGCACGGGTGTATAACCCCTTCATTGCCTTGGCGGTAATGAAGTTGCCTGTAAATGCATTTTTTATGCATCGGATTCATGCCGGGGGCCTCTGGTGCTGATATTAATGGATATCAGCTCTGGGACACATGCATGTTATTTTCATCGCAGCTTCACCCCACCTTCTTGCCAACTTTTGTGGCGGGACAATTTGGAGAAGAAACAGCAATTTTAAAGTGGCGATCAGCCGCAATAAGCTGATCAGGGCTTATAGAATTGAGCGTGTTTGAAAAACTGGCGATCAGTGCTGAAAAGTGGCTTATCACCGCGCGTCTGCCGATTTTATTTATTTATTTATTTTCCGGCAAAAAAAACCCGGTTATTTTTGCTCTAATCGCCAGCTTCTCTGGGCTTTCTGAATCGCTGTTAGCTTTTTTTTGCTATAAGCTGGTGATAAGTGGTTTATCGCTGCTTACTGCATGAGGGCCTTAGGGAGGATTTGTTCCTGTAAAGTACACCTAGTTTGGCATAGGATTTGGATGTCAGGGTATCAATGTGCATCCCAAATGTTAAATGGGAGTTGAACTATATGCCCAGATATTTCAAACAAGTAACAGAGGCTAGGATGGTATTAGAGCTGGTTTTTATCTGAAGCTCTGTCATTGGCAGCTTTAGCAATTTAGCTCTGGTCCCAAATACCATTGTTACAGTCTTGTCAGTGTTTAAAATCAGTTTGTTTTGGGAAATCCAGTTTCAAGTCTCAAAAAATCAGATTGAAGTATGTGTTCAAGGTCAGAGAGGCGAGGGCTGCGTGCATATAGGATCAGATCCAAGGCCTCTCACAATAACCTGTTAGGAATATTATTTTCTCATCTATCCGACATAAGTATAAAATATACTCTACCAAGACCCCTAATACAGAGTTACCCACCTTATACGGGAGCAGCTGCCAGACGAGTACAGTAAATGTATCTTATTTCTTTTACCACTGGAGGGCAGCGTGGAGTTGCAAGGAGTGGCGCCCGTAAGGACGACGTGCCAGTTAGGCGGAAGGAGACGCGCACACACTTTTATGTGAAACGGATATTTTTGGGGAGGGATTTAGTAGTCTGAGTGAGAAAATTGATATTTTGTCACAATGGAAAAATGGAAAAATTAACCATTTAAATATGCACAGATTTTATCCCACGTTTGGAAATTAGGGATGTTGCCTAAAAGTCTGAGAATGCATTAAGTGCCACCCACGGGCTTTAATGAAGCAGCATTTGTGGGATAAAGGGAACAGCATCCTGTATAAAGGTATTTTGGGCTCGATATAAATAATTGAAGCCAAAAACTAATATTAAGTAAATTGAGAATGGAAAAATATTCAGCACAAACGTACAGAATGTGATATTCTGAGAGATCTTACAGATGTTATCAAATCCCACAATGAATATATAGAAAATGTCTGTATAGAACGAGTCAAACAAGAATATGCCAATAAAACGTTTAATTGGGAGATACAGGGGCCACAATTCAGGTCAGTTAGCTGGAAGAAGGGAAGCCGGTCAGCCAGAAGAGCAGGTCCTCCGGTCAGCCAGAAGAGCAGGTCAGCCGGTCAGCTCTGAGATCAGCATTACTTATATCCCCTAAACGTTGTCCCCTGCATGTAATGCGCAGAACAGCCTGCACTGCATATACTGTACATGAGATACTTAACCCTTTCTTTTCGCTCGACTCTAATCTGAATGATTTGCTAATTGGTTTGTAATTAGAGAGATATTTGTAGCAGAATCCCATGTATGTTCTTTTTACCTTTTTAGATACCGTTTTGTGTAATAAAAGATATGAGATCAGAGGGGCTTCCTGTTTGCACTCGTGTTTTGGCAGAAGTGTATATGTGACCCTATAAATCTCCCTCACACCCGGCTTGGCAGCGTGACACTAGTGCAATGACCTGGGGAAGAATCACTGAGCTGTTAGCAATAGATACAACGGATAGAAAAGACACTACACATAGGTTGGATTAAAGAGAGTATTTTATTGAAATAATGAATCTCTTTGCTGGTAGGGGCCTGCAGCACATTGCAGAGCAATATAGTAACACGCAGAGCAATGCACTGCAGGCCCCTCCGGCAGCAAAGGAGTGAAGACCAATGCAGGGTGTATAAAGATCTCACTGATAATTCATGCACAAAGGGCAATTTGTTGCTGTGATCCAGAGGAAGGCGAAACAACCCCTGCTGTGCAATGGGGGAAAAAAATTCCTTCCTGACCCCATTAAATGGCGATCGGAGGGTCCCTGGATCACTGCGCAGTGAGATCAGATGGAGCAGCACAGATCAGCGTTGTTATACACAGGGGCACACTCAGTATATAGAGATGTGGGTGATGGGGCCCTTGTGCCCCTGTGTATAACTCACCTGCTCCCCCATCCCCCTGCATATCTATCCCATTCACCCCTTTTCCTCCCGCATACCTCGCAGGGCCGGCCGGCCATTAGGCGGTCGCCTAGCGCGCAAAGGTCCTAGGGGCGCATTAATAATCATTATTATTTTTTTTCTTATTATTTCTAATTTATTTATCTTTTTTTTAAAATTATTATTCTTTTTTTTTATCCAGTATTTTGGCGCCCTTTTGTTTTTATTTTGCGTCGCGCTGGGGTGCGGTCGCACCCCCTGCAGTCCCGATAGCTACGCCACTGTTTATTTTATTATTTTATTTATCTTGTTATTTTTTATACAACTGGGGCACAAATTTTAAGTTTCGCCTCGGGCGCATGAAACCCGTGCTCCGGCCCTGCTCCTTGTTCTCTCTCACCCTCTCACGCCCAATATCCCTATCTCCCTCTAGTACCTGCCCCTCCCGCAGCCTTCCTGATCTTATCTGCCTCTCCTGCGGTCAAACCAACTTCTCAGGGCCCCTAGAATACCCCTGTATCTACGCCCTGGCTCCTCTGCTACCTGCTCCCGGCTTCTTCTCCGCCTAAAAAAGGTGAAGCAGCAGATCTGTCCGCACCTCTCGTATTCTCCTACCTGCTCCTGGGGTCTTCTCCTCCGCCTAAAAAAGGTGAAGCAGCAGATCCGGCCACACCTGTCGTATGCTCCTTGGTCATCGTACACCACGTCTGCCTCCTCGGCCGCCTTGTAGCCCACCTCATTGTTCCACTTGACGCCCGCTTTTTCGTATGCCTCGTCGTCCGCCTCGTAGCCCGCCTCGTCGTCTGGTGGCACAAAGGGCACCACCTTCGTGCGTGTCCTGACCTGCAGGAGACATGAAGTGTTTGTAACCAGGGACAGTGATACTCTGTATCGCAAGAGCTCCTGTGCCACTTATACCCCCTCCGCAATACCACGTTATACCGCCCTCCACAGGGCAAATACCCGTTATACCCACCTCCCCAGGCCCAGTACCCAGTTATACAACCCTCCCAAGGCCCAGTACCCTGTTATACACCCCTCCCAAGGCCCAGTACCCTGTTATACGCCCCTCCCCAGGCCCAGTACCCTGTTATACACCCCTCCCCAGGCCCAGTACCCTGTTATACACCCCTCCCAAGGCCCAGTACCCTGTTATACACCCCTCCCCAGGCCCAGTACCTGTTATACCCACCTCACCAGGCCCAGTACCCGTTATACCCACCTCACCAGGCCCAGTACCCATTATGTACCCCTCCCCAGAAGGTCATATTTCTATTTATCAAAAATACATTGAGTAACCTCTGGTTTTCAGGCATGTCCTAGGGGAGTTATCACAGAGACACAGAAACGTCGCTGAGTTTGGTGAGTAACTCCCTTAACCTCTCAGCAGTTGAATTCCCCATTAGGCGCTTAACACGTTAAAAACAAGCGTTGCTATTTCTCTGCATGAAGTTGCAGGTAATTGGAAGAGTTACACAGTGACGGCTATTTCATCACTCACCTTCTTCTCCCGAAACGGTCTTTTCTGTCTTATTTCCGGCTTCACATCGGATATCCATATCCATTCTTGGCCTCTGATCTGTATGCAAGACAATGCTTTAAGACAGGGTTGCGCAACCTTTTTCCCTGCTCCCCCCTCCCCCCTCCCCACCTTGTCTCCGACGTTCTGATGTAACGACGTCATGTGATATCACGTTGCTATGGCAATGCCACATCATGTGACGCCACGTTGCTGTCGCCAGAAGCCGCCGGAGACAAGGAAAGGGAACTTACAGAGGACTTGCGCGCGATTTCCGGCATTTAATTTAAATGCTGTGGGGAAGAGCGAGGGGCCACTGTAAGCGCCGAGCCCCTCCTCCCAAGAAAATGTCGCGCCCCTCGATTTGCACACCCCTGCTTTAAGAGATATTCTGGGACCCTCCAACTCCTCCATCGGACCCTTCCTCATACTCATATTGACTGACCTTGCAGTGCTCTGCCCTGACTTGCACTGACCTGCTATGATGCCTCTCAAAATACCATGCTAACTCATTCTGAACATACATGTGTCCTTTCTACATGTTACTCAGCTTGTATGGGCCACAGACAGCTTTCCCGGGGTCCAGGACTAGTTTCCACCGGGGACCCTCACCCATGGGTCGGCGACCTTGCGAGAACCCACCCCCCCCCCCCCAACCTGTTTTCTCTTGCACTGCCATAGACTACAACATTTCGGCCTGCTGGTCTTTTTCAGGTAAAGTGGCTAAACCCACTAAATCCAGCAAAGAAAGGCCAGCAGCCAAAACATTGTAGTCTGTGGCACAATAAATTATCTTTTTTTATTCAAATCTGTGTGCCCTTTTCCATCAATCTTATTGTATACATTGGACGAAATGCCGGTCTTCCCTGAGACTAAGGGGCACTGGTAAAAGTATCACTAATTGTTTTTTTTGGTATGCAGCAAATCCCCATCATTTTTGCGTTCTCTTGCTCTGCCCCAATCTGACACACCACCTTGCTCTCTCACCCCCCTCTTACACTCCCCCATCACCCTTTCCTTCCCCAAAGGTTGTCCTTTAATCAGATCTTACCCAAATTGTCTCCATCTCCCTTGGAAATGTTCTGTCTTTAAGCTGTGTGGCTCCTCTTGATCCGAACTTTCTTAGCTGACCCCTTTAGGTTTCGGCTCCGAGGGTCTAAAAAATAAGCGACTCCGAAAAGATGTGAAATATGCACAAGGGTCCTAAAATATTTATCTAATGGGGCTCTGAGGGGGAGACTTAAATACTAGTTAATATAATCTATTTAACTAACAAATATGATCTATTAAACTAAGAAATATAATCTATCAAACTAAATAAATATCTATTAAACTAATAAATAGAATCTATTGTACTAAGAAATATAATCTATTCAACTAAATAAATATAATCTATTTAAAAACAATACAATAAAAAGCTGGAGAAATGATACGTTAACCAAGCCACAGATGTGATGCCAATGAGCGTTGAACTCCTTGCAGATCCACCGTCAGCTGGTTGTGGCAGAAAGTGGTGACATGCGGTAGAACAGAGTGGTTGAGCTGTAACCACGGCAGTCAGGTCAGAAATCAACACAATATTTTTTGAAATTTAGAATGAGAATGTTCAATATGTCACATTCTGGGCTCAGACCCTGAGCCCTGTCACATGTTAGCAGCTTGTGATAATAGAAGATATCCATATACTGGGATGTGATAAGAGACATGAAGGTCATTTTATACTGGGTCCCATAACCTGCTTTATATGAAATATCATTTTACACTAATTAGTAGAGATGCTACATTTTGAAAAATAGCGCTTTTGGCGACATTGTTCATTTTCTCTACAAATGATAAATGAAAAAGTTGGATAAAACGTTATATGTGTGTGTGCGCGTGCAATATATATATATATATATATATATACACATATACATACATACACATATAGTATGTTTATATATATATATCATACTATATGTATATATATTGTCTGTTTTATACACACATACACGTGTGTGTATATGTATGTGTGTGTGTGTGTGTATATATGTGTGTGCGTGTGTATATATATGGTATAACCCAGAGGTGCGCAAAGTGGAGGGCGGGAGATTTTTCGGGGGGGGGGGAGGCGCACGGGCGGTTGCAGAGGCCCCGCGCACTTCCTCGAGGCATTAAAATTAAATGCCGGGGGATCGCGTGAGGCCTCTGCAATGCTATTACTTACCTTGACTCTGCCGGCGTCACTCGTGTCCATGGCAACGCGGTGTTAAATTACGCCGCGGGGTCATGTGACGTCACCCTCGTCAAATGCCGCTGCCGGTCACGTGACGCCGCATCAAGGTAAAGGAGGGGGTGGGGGCGCGAGCTCCCCTGGTATAACCAATAAATAATATAGCTGATATAGCAATTTGGTTGTGGCTAGAGAAAGATTATAGTGGCAGTGAGAATTAGTGGCCAGAATTAATAACTAAAAAGTAGCTGTAATAAAATAATAATAAACACTATGCCTAAACACAATAACAGTCCAGAAACTTAGCTCTAATAGCTATGTTATAACTCAATCATAAAAGGATCCAATTCGGGCATCCTCTGGAGTCCTGGCAGCTCTCTTCGGGGAAACAACCACCTCCTCGATAGATACCTAAACAAAAAAAAAGAAGAGAAAGCGCCCGCTCCATGTGTAAATTCGGTTTAACAATTTCATTTCCTGGACAAGATAAAAATAACAAACTCACAAACATCCGTTTGGTAAAAGCGTTGTATGAGACAGGCTCGTGCTCCGTGGTAATCCGGTGGTCAATCCGGTGGTCAATCCGCAGCTCCAGACTTTGGACGATGACCGGGAAACTTGATAGGCTGCGCCCCTTGCAGTGTGGTCCTCCGGCAATCTGTAGTATGCAGTTGTGATTCCACTCTGTAATTCCGGTGTCTCGCCTTGTTCGCGTACCAACTTCCCTTCCGGCGTCAAGACGGATAGTGTGGCAATAGCAACGAGAAGAATGTACCTACGTGTTTCTTCAGCACACGGCTGATTTCATCAGAGGATAATGCTACAACTCAGTCGTAATGGTTTTATAGTCCTACAGTCCAATTGGTAATGGCATAATAGATCACATATGTTACTGATTTTAGATAATAATAGATTCTTGTATGACACACACACACGAACACATATACATATATATATATATATATATATATATATATATGTATATATATATACATACACACATATATATATTTACACACACATACATATATTTACACACACATATATATATATATATATATATATATATATATATATATATGAAACCAGGTGTCCCACCAAGGAGACAAAAAACAGCACTCAAGGTATATGTGTAGAGGTATAAGTACCGTGTTAGCCGAGCTTCAATAATCATAAAATAATAAAAAAATAATATCATCTATTTATTTTTTGATTTTATATATATATATATATATATATATATATATATATATATATATATAGATAACAGCAGGCACTTCAAAGGCTCCAAAGAAATAAGTGCTTGTTCAACAAAAATTACAGGAAACCAGGTGTCCCACCAAGGAGACAAAAAAACAGCACTCAAGGTATATTGCAAAAGTGTATTTGAAAAAAAGCAGGCACATATAAATCCAACGTTTCGGTCCTGTATAGGGCCTTCCTCACGCCCCTGAGGAAGGTCCTATACAGGACCGAAACGTTGGATTTATATGTGCCTGCTTTTTTTCAAATACACTTTTGCAATATACCTTGAGTGCTGTTTTTTGTCTCCTTGGTGGGACACCTGGTTTCATATATATATATATATATATATATATATATATATATATATATATATATATATATATATACACAAATACAACTGTATGCTCATCTGCATGTCTTAGGCAGGTCTGCAACCCCGCCTTTCCCCATTATCACCCAGCATACAGCACTTCCACTGCAGCAAGGGATTCTGGGAAATGACATGCAAATGAGCACACAGTGTCACTTTTTGCCTCAAAAACCATTTTTAACATGGTTCCCTATAGGCTTAAGCTTGCTGCATGGTCACAGCTTTGAGCACAGCCAGGGTTAAGGTGCATACCCAGAAAACCACCCACAGACAGCTGTTTCGACCTTAATGGGTCTCATCAGTGTGGGGTTGATTTAACTGGGTATGCAAAGAGGCTATGGGATAGGCTATACCATAATACTGAGTTAAGTTATGGTGAGTAAAAAAAGTGACAAAAACCCTCCACAGGAAAGCAAATATGCAAATACAACTGTATGCTCATCTGCATGTCTTAGGCAGGTCTGCAACCCCTCCTTTCCCCATTATCACCAGCATACAGCACTTCCACTGCAGCAAGGGATTCTGGGAAATGACATGCAAAAAATATATATATATATATATATATATATATATATATAATCTTCTTCTCTCTGAAGAAGACCGTTTTAGTCGGAACGCGTTGGAGTGAGAGTCTGTGGAGTGGGACCCCTACCCTTTTCCATGACAGGAGGCCTTGGCTATCTGTAAATTGGCCTTTCACACCTACGCTTTAATGGTGATGTATTTACATCTTTAATACTCGAGCATTTATTGCCTCCATTTCTGCAATTACTATTTTACAACAACAGCTATCTCCTTACGTTATGTGCACAAATCTGCAGTGTGTGTAGAGGTATATGTGCATGCTTGGATCAGAGCTGCTTGTGTGGAGAGGTATATGAGCATGCTTGGATCAGAGCTGCTTGTGTGTAGAGGTATATGTGCATGCTTGGATCAGAGCTGCTTGTGTGTAGAGGTATATGTGCATGCTTGGATCAGAGCTGCTTGTGTGTAGAGGTATATGTGCATGCTTGGATCAGAGCTGCTTGTGTGTAGAGGTATATGTGCATGCTTGGATCAGAGCTGCTTGTGTGTAGAGGTATATGTGCATGCTTGGATCAGAGCTGCTTGTGTGTAGAGGTATATGTGCATGATTGGATCAGAGCTGCTTGTGTGTAGAGGTATATGTGCATGCTTGGATCAGAGCTGCTTGTGTGGAGAGATATATGTGCATGCTTGGATCAGAGCTGCTTGTGTGTGTAGAGGTATATGTGCATGCTTGGATCAGAGCTGCTTGTGTGTAGAGGTATATGTGCATGCTTGGATCAGAGCTGCTTGTGTGTAGAGGTATATGTGCATGCTTGGATCAGAGCTGCTTGTGTGTAGAGGTATATGTGCATGCTTGGATCAGAGCTGCTTGTGTGTAGAGGTATATGTGCATGCTTGGATCAGAGCTGCTTGTGTGTAGAGGTATATGTGCATGCTTGGATCAGAGCTGCTTGTGTGTAGAGGTATATGTGCATGCTTGGATCAGAGCTGCTTGTGTGTAGAGGTATATGTGCATGATTGGATCAGAGCTGCTTGTGTGGAGAGGTATATGTGCATGCTTGGATCAGAGCTGGAGTGTGTGTAGAGGTATATGTGCATGCTTGGATCAGAGCTGCTTGTGTGTAGAGGTATATGTGCATGCTTGGATCAGAGCTGCTTGTGTGGAGAGGTATATGTGCATGCTTGGATCAGAGCTGCTTGTGTGTAGAGGTATATGTGCATGCTTGGATCAGAGCTGCTTGTGTGTAGAGGTATATGTGCATGCTTGGATCAGAGCTGCTTGTGTGTAGAGGTATATGTGCATGCTTGGATCAGAGCTGCAGTGTGTGGAGAGGTATATGTGCATGCTTGGATCAGAGCTGCTTGTGTGTAGAGGTATATGTGCATGCTTGGATCAGAGTTGCAGTGTGTGTAGAGGTATATGTGCATGCTTGGATCAGAGCTGCTTGTGTGTAGAGGTATATGTGCATGCTTGGATCAGAGCTGCAGTGTGTGTAGAGGTATATGTGCATGCTTGGATCAGAGCTGCTTGTGTGTAGAGGTATATGTGCATGCTTGGATCAGAGCTGCTTGTGTGTAGAGGTATATGTGCATGCTTGGATCAGAGCTGCTTGTGTGGAGAGGTATATGTGCATGCTTGGATCAGAGCTGCTTGTGTGTAGAGGTATATGTGCATGCTTGGATCAGAGCTGCTTGTGTGTGTAGAGGTATATGTGCATGCTTGGATCAGAGCTGCTTGTGTGTAGAGGTATATGTGCATGCTTGGATCAGAGCTGCTTGTGTGTAGAGGTATATATGCATGCTTGGATCAGAGCTGCTTGTGCTGGTGATTACTTTTGCTGTTCTTTGCCTCACGGAATACATGTTTGGTAGATGTGAGTCCCCCTCCTCTTTTATCAATTTTTCTTCCCTTGTTTTTAACCCACAGTAATACATTTGTATTGTTATCACTTTCTTGGCATGCCCGTGTGCTTCTTCATAAGGATGCTTTTTTCGTTGTAATACATATCCATTATCCTTTAGCACCACTGTCCATTGTTATTATATCATAAATCAAGACAGTTTCTGGGCAACAGTGACGCACTGTGTTGATGCGGTATACTTTGTGTCACATATATATATATATATATATATATATATAATCAAAAAATAAATAGACTATACCGTTCTGTGGCTAACGAAATGCTTTTATTTGTGCGAGCTTTCGAGATACGCTGATCTCTTCTTCTGGCGGTGTTACAATGAATGAAGCAAGCAAAGGGTATACTTAAAAACAGTGTCTCTTGGAATGTTATCTGTGCTTGTCTCTTCTCCCCCCCCCCCTTGTGTGAATGTGATTTATGGCTAGAGGTGTTAAATGGTTCCTGAAAGTTAGTGATGTAAGAGTGTGTGTGTGTGTGTGTGTGTATCTGTGTGAATATAAATGAATGGAGAGCCCACAGTTTATACAGTGCTTTACAAAAGGTGTGTGTGTGGAGTGGGAGTTAATATAAATTGTGTGGGTAGGTGTGGAAATGTGAGAGATTGTAGCAAAACTAAAAGTGTGTGTAGATACTATGTGGTCCCTATTGGTGTATTGGAAAAACAAGGAGTATTTGTATGTGTAAGAGACAGCTGTGTGTGCATACATATAGCACAGTATGTACAGACATGGCCTTTAGCGCTCATGGGAAGAGAGTTCACTTGTGTCAGTAATGACTCATAAAATTTCGATCTCTGTTTAGGCCACCGCTAAGTGTCCCGAACAGTTGCATATATTTCTATTCGTGCAACCATCTCTATTTCGGTGTTTTAAGATTAACTTTGAGTATGGCAACCCCCAGATCGTCCATCTTATGGACAGAGTCAGAGAAATGTTCGCCGACAGGACTGTCTCTTGTTCCGCGTGTGATGCTGTGCGATGCAGGTTCATTCTCTTGTTTAGCCCCTGCCCCGTCTCACCTATGTAGTAGCAGCCCCCTGGACATTTCATGCACATGATGAGGAACACGACATTGCTGGAGGAACAGGTGAACCTTCCTCTGATTTTGTATTCCCGATTCCTGTGTGGTATTTGTATTGTGTCCGCTGTGTAGAGTATTGCGCAGGTTTTGCATCTTGCGTCCTGGCCTGGCATATATATAATTATATATATATATATTCCACAGAAGCAGCCGGCACTCCAGTTGCATGTAGAAAAAATTGGGTGCTTGTCCCATAAAGCAATAATAAACCACACGATTCCGTTTGAAGCACGAGATCAGGAGACAGCACTCTGGTAAGTTTGATCACAAGTTTTTGTACTGGAAAAGACACATAAACCGACGTGTCACGACAGGTCACTCTGCGCGTATTCTGACAGGCCGAGATGGCGTTTGCAGGGAGCTCGGGCGGTGGTAACATCTCTGCGGTGGCGCGGTCCGGATCCCAATACGTTCGCCGCGGAACCCGCTCTGGGCTTCAGTGTAAATCTCCGTCTCCCCCTGTCAGCCTCAGGCAGCTGTTTAGCTATATTTTTAGCCAATCCAGGATTCCTTTATCCCGTTTTATTGAACACTGTCTTCCTTTTTATTATTTTATATACCGTTTGTCATGTTGTTTATAGATTTAGTTTCATTTAGTTATATTTGATTATTCATGTGGTTTGTGTTCATTGTAACCGAACCCGGATCTGTGACGCATATGTACTGAGGTGGGGTTGGATCCCCTCGGTTATTTCTTGTTTTATTAATAAATAATTTACTATATTTTAATCTCTGGTGCGCATTGTGTGCGTTTTTCTTCTTGTCTGCACAGTGCTTCAGATTCTGCATCTGAAAAAATGCCGGTGGATCGGGATGTGAGGTAGGGAAGTGACGTCCGCGCCGGAACGTTATTGCCACGCCTCCAAATATTCATTGCCACGCCCCCAAATCGCGCCCGCTGCATACCCTGCAAAGCCATTAAAAAGCTCAGGCTTCAGCAAGTGTATTGCAGCGTGTGTGCGCCTTCCCTCCGTCTGAAATACTATAGACCAGGCCTGCACAACTCGTAAAGCGAGAAGGGCCAAAATGCTCCAAGGAAAAAAAATTTGGGCCGCACGGGTAAAATCATCATCATCATCTCTCCTCCAGCACCTCTCATCATCATCCTCATATCTCCCCCAGAACCCCTCACTATCAACCTTTGCGATACTCCCCATCTATCTCTCATACCCCCATCTCTCCCCCTCACCCACACATAATACTCCCTCTCCACAAACACACAATACCCCACTGCACACCACACACATCCCACGCCCCCTGCACCTCACATCCTTCTACCCCCCTGCACCTCACATCACTCTCCCCCCCTGCACCTCACATCACTCTCCCCCCCTGCACCTCACACCACTCTCCCCCCCTGCACCTCCCATCTCTCCCCCCTGCACCTCACATCACTCTCCCCCCCTGCACCTCACATCACTCTCCCCCGCTGCACCTCACATCACTCTTCCCCCCTGCACCTCACATCACTCTTCCCCCCTGCACCTCACATCACTCCCCCCCCCTGAACCTCACACCACTCTCCCCCCCCTGAACCTCACACCACTCTCCCCCCCCTGCACCTCACATCACTCTCCCCCCCTGCAACTCACATCACTCTCCCCCCTGTACCTCCAATCACCCCCCCTGCACCTCCAATCACCCCCCCTACACCTCCAACAACCCTCCCCTGCACCTCCAATAACCCCCCCTGCACATCCAACAACCCTCCCCTGCACTTCCAAAGACCCCCCCTGCACCTCCAATGACCCCCCCTGCACCTCCAATGACCCCCCCTGCACCTCCAATAACCCCCCCTGCACCTCCAATAACCCCCCGCACCTCCAATGACCCCCACACCTCCAATAACCCCCCCTGCACCTCAATCACCCCCCTGCACCTCCAACCACCCCCCCTGAACCTCCAATCACCCCCCCTGAACCTCCAATGATCCCCCCTGCACCTCCAATGATCCCCCCTGCACCTCCAATGATCCCCCCTGCACCTCCAATCACCCCCCCTTCACCTCCAATCACCCCCCCCCCGCTGCACCTCCAATCACCCCCCCTGCACCTCCAATCACCCCCCTCTGCACCTCCAATCACCCCCCCTGCACCTCCAATCACCCCCCCTGCACCTCCAATCACCCCCCCCTGCACCTCCAATCACCCCTGCACCTCACCCCCTACACCTCACCTCCCCTGCACCTCACCTCAATGCACCTCACCTCAATGCACCTCACATCACCCCCGGGACCGCGGGGAATCGCTGCCATTTTTTTTTTTAAAAGGTTTTTTTTTTTAAGTTTTTTTTTTTTTAAATCTCATTGCGGGCCGCACAGAGAGGCCGGGCGGGCCGCACAGAGAGGCCGGGCGGGCCGCACAGAGAGGCCGGGCGGGCCGCACAGAGGGGGCCGCACAGAGAGGCGGGGCGGGCCGCACAGAGAGGCGGGGCGGGCCGCACAGAGAGGCGGGGCGGGCCGCACAGAGAGGCCGGGCGGGCCGCACAGAGAGGCCGGGCGGGCCACACAGAGAGGCCGGGCGGGCCGTACAGAGGGGGCCGCACAGAGAGGCGGGGCGGGCCGCACAAAGAGGCGGGGCGGGCCGCACAGAGAGGCCGGGCGGGCCGCACAGAGAGGCGGGGCGGGCCGCACAGAGAGGCCGGGCGGGACGCACAGAGAGGCCGGGCGGGCCGTACAGAGGGGGCCGCACAGAGAGGCGGGGCGGGCCGCACAGAGAGGCGGGGCGGGCCGCACAGAGAGGCGGGGCGGGCCGCACAGAGAGGCGGGGCGGGCCGCACAGAGAGGCGGGGCGGGCCGCACAGAGAGGCGGGGCGGGCCGCACAGAGAGGCCGGGCGGGCCGCACAGAGAGGCCGGGCGGGCCGCACAGAGAGGCCGGGCGGGCCGCACAGAGAGGCCGGGCGGGCCGCACAGAGAGGCCGGGCGGGCCGCATGCGGCCCGCGGCCGTTATGTTGTGCAGGCCTGCTATAGACGCAGCCTTATCGACGCTTACTGAATAGGCCACTGTGTCTCTGTCTCTCTCTGTGTCTCTGTGTCTCTCTGTGTCTCTCAAATCAAAATCAGCTTTGTTGGCATGACAAAAGAACATTTCAGTATTGCCAAAGCGTGAGTAATAGGGGGTGTGGGACAATGATTACACGAATACTAGGGGGTACGGTTTAATGGTTATACAGTACATTACTTTTGTCTCTCTCTCATTCTCTGTCTCTCTCTCATTCTCTGTCTCTCTCTCATTCTCTGTCTCTCTCTCATTCTCTGTCTCTCTCTCATTCTCTGTCTCTCTCTCATTCTCTGTCTCTCTCTCATTCTCTGTCTCTCTCTCATTCTCTGTCTCTCTCTCATTCTCTGTCTCTCTCTCTCATTCTCTGTCTCTCTCTCATTCTCTGTCTCTCTCTCTCATTCTCTGTCTCTCTCTCATTCTCTGTCTCTCTCTCTCATCCCTGTATGATAGGTATGTTCCAACTCTATTTTTTGCTCTTCTTTTCCGTTTGAGAGGAGGGAGTCCCTCACCTCTTCAGCCACACACCAGGAACGCTGGATTGCTTACAGACGCTCGGAGAGGCGGATACAGTCGTGGATTGCAGGCACTGATTTATCTGGTAAGTACCGCAAACATGCTTGAACAAGGGCCGTAGACATTTTATTTGATGGTTTAGATTACCATTGTCTGTGGTTGTTAGTTATTGGTATTACAGTTTTTTGATGTTGTTACGAATCAAATACATTTTGAAGTAGTAATCCCCTCCGAACTGGGCATTCCTGGCCAATAATGCCCTGGCTGTAAGAGTTGAAGGGCCCAAGCAAAGCCCCCACCTCTATACACACTAACACTGCAGGGGCATCAGAGTGTCTTATTGTCATGGCAACAGGAGGTGTCACGTGATGTAATTTGTTTAATAAATTATTTTTTAAGGTGTCCCGGTTTTTCATTTTCGAAATCTGGCCACCCTATTCATCAAGCAGAAAAAGTGAAGAAACAATTGTAGTTTTGCTAATGGACGTCATTTTGGCATATCATTAGCTTTGAGGATACCCATTAATATGAAGAAAAGTAACAGCCATTCCCAATGTAGCCCCCCTTCCCTGGGCCAATCGCAGATCGGGCCCCCTCCTCTGTACTAGGGCCTGGCTACGTGTCTGAGTGTGGTGCATACCTGCTGGCAACAGGGGGGCCTGAGTCTCCCGCGATGGTATGGGGGATGATAGGATCAGGTTTCTGGGGTGAATGCCTTCGTCTCATTTAATGGTGCAGCACCTCCATCTCTGAGCCCCAGGAATACGGGTGGAATCCTTCCAGAGAGTCGTCGTCCCCCCCCCCCCCCGGGGATGAGAGATTCCAGTCTCACACTGTATATCTTTAAAAGCAGCCGCAGCTCTTTATTCACAGCAGCAGAATAGCAGCAACAAGACTGTCAATCAGGTACAGGGTGTCTTCCTCCACACAGGACTGCTCTCCCTCAGGATGGTCTCTGTGTCCCTGCCACCACCCCAGGTCAAGGGCACCCAGGGTGGGGCTAGCTCTTCCCTCGCCCCCTAAACAGGGTGAGAGGAATTGGTCCACCTCCCTAAGTAAGGTTGCATCAGCTCTACTCAGAGGCTGATGGCTCCCCTTCTCCAACGGCCAATTGATATAGGCTCTCTCTGTCACCCTGGGCCAGCCAGGTGACAGACTCAGCAGACTCTAACTCTGGACTGAACTCTTAACTCTGACACACACTTCTACTAAATAGGAAGTGCACTGCTCTTTATGATATTGGCAGGCACTGCCCCTGTGTCTCTGCCTTCCACACAGGGTCAGGTACCAATTTCAGGAATGTCCCGTTATTAGCGTAAACACAACAGAGTTCCATGGATCTAGCATTAAGACTGTAAGCTCTGCAGGCCAGGGATTTCCTTTCCTATTGTCTGATTTTGTTTGTTGCACTTATTGTACTATAATTCCCTGTACTGTATTGCCTCTCTTATAAAGCGCTATATAAATAAAGATTTCCATACATAATATATCTTAATGCATCTTAAGACACCTTAGAGTTCCCTCTATAAGACACTTTATGGTCCACTCAAGTGAATAGTCTGTAAGGAGTCTAAGGCTGCGTCCATAGAAGGACAAGCAGCGCTGAGGCGTGCGGACGCTCCGCGCTGAGCCCCTGCATCCTCAATGAGGATGCCTTGAGAGGGGGCTCATGCGAGCGTCCCGCGGGCGTGCTCAGGGCTTTGGAGTTTTCAGCCCGAGCGCCAAGCTGTTTTTCAGCGCGCTGTCGGCTGAAAACATCCAATCAGCCTTAAGCAGCGTCAACGTCACGGCGTCGGTGACATTGACGTCAGTGCAATCGCGGGCGATTGGCCCAGCGACGTCACTGCCCCCGCCTCCAACCACCTCCCCCCGGCTCCCTTCGCGCACGCTGGCTCCGTGGAATCGGGCTGACTTAAGCAGGAGAGCCTCAGCGTTAGCGCGCATCCGCTCTCCCCCACCCCTCTATGGCCCGGGCCTTAGTTACTGTACAGCATTGTAAAGTGCCTTGCTGGCCTAGTACAATTTAGTAAATATCCTAAACAATGTCGTCTTAGGCAAAATGTGCTGATCTTTGCTCTAAAAAATGACTATGAACTAAAGAGAAATAACAATCTCCCTTGTGAGCACATTCACATGTCTCAGACAGGTCTGCAACCCTGCTTTTCACCATTATCCCATACAGCTTCCACTGCAGCCAGGGACTCTGGGAAATGACATGCAAATGAGCACAGTGTCACCTTTTGCTTCAAATCTATTTTAAATGAAATTAGCCTTGTACTTCTGGTGGAGAGAGTAGGGGTTTGGTGCTTTATTACGTTACATATTATTAAATGTTAACATCAAACAAATATTGTCATTATGTTTGGTGCTACTTATTTCTTTTTCATTAGGATTTATTTATTCATCTTTCATTATTATTATTTACTAGCTGAGAGACCCGGCGTTGCCCGGGATGTAAATGCGTAATAGGTAGTATTATTTATAACTCGTGGAACAATAGGTGAGTATTTGTTGTAAAGGTTTCGGGGGGGGGGGAGAAAGGGGAGCGGGGGGGGGGGAGAAAGGGTGAGCCGGAGGGGGGGAGAAAAGGGGAGCGGGGGGGGGGGAGAAAGGGGAGCGGGGGGGGGAGAAAGGGGAGCGGGGGGGGGAGAAAGGGATGGGGGGGGGAGAAAGGGGGAGCGGGGGGGGGGAGAAAGGGGAGCGGGGGGGGGAGAAAGGGGAGCGGGGGGGGAGAAAGGGGAGCGGGGGGGGAGAGGGGGGGGGGGGGGGGGGAGGGGGACGGGGAGTGGGGGGGGGGGGAGAAGGGGAGTGGGGGGGAGTGGGGGGGCTGGAGAGCGGTGGCATATGTATTGTCATAATTTATGTATGGGCATTTCCGCCCCCCCTCCCCCGTTCCCCCTGTTGACTCCCCCCCCCCCATTCCCTGTGACTCGCGCTCCCCCCCCCCCCGGCGGCCGCTTGGTCCCCCGATGTGCCGTCCTGCTGAGTGAGGCGTGCAGGCGGCTGCAGGAAGCGCCCTGTGTGGGGCCTAAGACTCACGCTCCCCCCCCCCCCGGCGCCCGCTCGATTGTGGCGTCTGGCTGAGCGGCGGTAGGAAGCGCCCTGTGTGTGGGCCTGAGGCTGAGGCGGGACGCGCAGTGGGCCTGAGGCTGAGGCGGGACGCGCAGTGGGCCTGAGGCTGAGGCGGGACGCGCAGTGGGCCTGAGGCTGAGGCGGACGCGCAGTGAGCTGCTGAGCGGGAGGCCTGTGGGCCTGAGGCGGGACGCACAGTGACTTACCTGAGCGGGTGGTAGCGCCGGGGAGGTAAGGGAGCGGCTGGGG